>NW_017670340.1:89872-133221 GCF_001879085.1 Nicotiana attenuata | reverse complement strand
CCACCAGCGACCACTGACGGCAGCAGCACCACCTCCGGCGACCTCCACTCCCAAGGTTAGTTTCTCTCTCCTTTCTTTGTTTTTTCCGAATAACACTGATTTTGATTAATTCCTCCATGTTAGGGTTCTAAGTTATATATTATTTGTTCAACCATATTAAGGTTCAAAGTTAATTTTCCATGTTAGGGTTTAATTTCTCCATGTTAGGGTTCAAATTTAGCTCAACCATGTTAGGGTTCAAAGTTATATATTATTTGCAATTTTTAGGATTCTTATTAATACTTTTAGGGTTCAAATAAATTAACTATTTAGGTAGACTAATTTATATATGGGGTTAAATTTTAATTTATGAAGCAACAACAAGAAGCATGGAGAAAGAACATCAATTTATGAAGCATGGATATGAATTAACTAAATTAATTTCCTCTTATTTTTTTTGTATAGATGGAACATCGTACTTGGATGTACAATAGGAATTATCCTAATCGACTGGGATTGAGGGAGGATTTTATAGAAGGGGTGGATGACTTTATTAAACATGCAATGTCACTTCCACCATACATAACTGAAGGAGTAATTAGGTGCCCTTGTGTTAGGTACGACTGTATGAAATTTGGAAATCTGGCGAAAGATAAGCATCATCTTATAGAAGGGGGTTTATATAAAATTACTTTGTGTGGACTAATCATGGAGAGATCGATGGTAGCCATAGGATATTTCATAACATGGTTGTGGGTGAAAGTAGTAGGTCGGTGGAGAATACAAATCGTGATTCTAGAATTCATGATATGGTTGCGGATGCTTTTGGGATGCACTTAGGGGGTGAGCCCAATGAAAATGTTGAACAAACTCCTAATGATGACGCAAAACATTTTTATGAAGCTTTAGAGGAAGCTAGTCGTCCACTACGTAACAGAAGTCCGCACTCTGAGTTGTCTGTTGCAGTTAGATTACTAAGTATGAAATCTGATTGGAATATTTCTCAAGGAGCCATGGACTCTTTCATTGACCTTGTGCGTGAACTAGTTGACCCTGATATCGAATTACCTGGTGATTTCTACAAGGCAAAGAGATTAGTTTCTAAGTTAGGACTTTCGTCAATGAGAATATTGTTGTGAAGATGGTTGCATGTAATATTATAAGGATGATGCAGGTTTGGACAGTTGTAAATTTTGCGAAAAGCCTTGTTTCAAGAGGCTTTCCAGTGGGAATATGGTCGCTATCAAGTCGATGCATTATTTACCTCTTATACCTAGGTTATAGAGGTTATATGTGTCGATGAGTTCTGCTCATCATATGAGATGGCACTTTGAAAATAGAAGACCACCTGGTGTTATGTGTCATCCATCAGATGGAGAAGCTTGGAAGCACTTTGATAGGACATATCCAGATTTTGCTAGTGAACCAAGGAATGTTCGATTAGGTCTGTGTGCGGATGGCTTCACGCCTTTTTCTTTATCTGCCACACCATATTCATGTTGACCTGTCTTTCTTACACCTTATAATCTACCACCCGAGTTGTGCATGACTAGTCCATATATATTCTTAACTTGTATTATCCCCGGTCCACGTAATCCGAAAAGTTTGATTGATGAATATTTAAAACCTTTGATTGATGAGCTAAAACAATTGTGGTACGATGGTGTTACATATGACATATCAACCAAGCAGAATTTCATTTTGCGTGCTAATTTAATGTGGACAATTAACAATTTTCCTGCGTATGGAATGTTGTCTGGGTGGATGACTCCTGGGAAGCTAGCTTGTCCTTACTGCATGGAAAATAGTAAAGCGTTCACTTTGAAATATGGCCAAAAGCAATCATGGTTTGATTGTCATCGTCAATTCTTGCCTCCTGATCATGAGTTTAGAAGGATGAAAAATGCATTCAAAAAGAACAAAATGGAATATGATTTCCCACCTCCGATACTTTCAGGTGAGGAAATTTGGGAGAGGGTCCAGAACTTCAGTAAAGTTTCTGAAACTCCACCTTATAGATTCCCCGAATACGGTGTTACTCATAATTGGACGAAACAGAGTATATTTTGGGAGTTGCCGTATTGGAAGGATAATCTTCTCCGTCACAACCTTGATGTCATGCATATTGAGAAGAACTATTTTGACAATTTGTTCAACACAGTGATGGATGTTAAAGGTAAGACAAAGGATAACCCGAAGGCTAGAATGGACTTACAAGAATATTGCAGACGGCCTGAATTATACTTGCAGACAGCAAACAATGGTAAGGTGTTCAAGCCCAAAGCAAGTTACACATTCACTTTGGAGGAAAGACGGCAAATTTGTGATTGGGTAACGAAATAGAAGATGCCTAAGGGTTAGCGTCGAATTTTGGGAAAAAAAGTTGATATGGAGGCAGGGAAGTTGAGCCATTTGAAAAGTCATGATTGTCATGTTTTCATGGAGACCTTAGTGCCTATTGCATTTTGTGGTTTGCCTGAACGAATCTGGAAACCCATCACAGAGATTAGTTTGTTTTTCAAAGACTTGTGTTCTTCCACATTAAGGGAAGAAAACCTACTCCGGATGGATCAGAACATTCGTGTAACTTCTACTAAGATGCAAAAGATATTTCCATGTGGGTTTTTGATCTGATGGAACACCTTCCAATCCACCTTGTACACGAGGCACGACTTGGAGGGCCTGTTCAATGCAGATGGATGTATCCCTTTGAGAGGTAATATTTTAAGTTTGATGTAATTTTCTGTTTTAATTTAAACAAATGTTCTTGGCTAACCTGAAATTATGTAGGACAATTGGCAAATGCAAACAATTTGTTAAGCAGAGGAATAGGATTGAAGGATCTATATGCGAAGCTTATCTTGCGAAGGAAACTACTCATTTTTGTTCTTATTATTTTGAGAGTAATGTGCCATGTGCTAGGAATAGGCCCAACAGGCACACGGTCGACCTTAGGAATGATCCATTATATCCGCCTATGTCCATATTCAATCAACCAGGCCGATGTTCTAAGGATGGTAGAAAGAGAAGTTTGAGTGATATGGAGTTCAAGTCAGCTACACTTCACGTGTTGCTAAATTGTCCCGAAGTTGTACCATATCTCAAGTAAGTATTGATTTAGTAGTAATCAAAATATAAAAATTACTGTGATTACATCTCAATGCAACTACTAAAAATATTTGATGTGTCGCAGTCACTTTGTGGGTCAATTTGGCCATGATGCTGTATATACGAGATTTGATACGTGGTTCAAACAATTTGTAAGTTTCTCCTTAATATATTCTAACACTATGTAGGTAAACAATGTTTGGAAGTTTATGAATTTTTTTAAGGATATGTAGGTAAATGATCCAAATAATGGTGTAAATCAATTTTTGAAAGATGTATCTTGGGGACCTGGGGTTGAGGTAACAACAATGTCTAAGTACGTTGTGAATGGTTATAAGTTTCACATAGAGGATTGCTCTAAAAATAAAAATAGCAACAACAGTGGGGTGTGGGTTCAAGGTGGTGATGGCAACCAAGATGGAGATATTGATTATTATGGTGTGCTCAAAGAAATAATAGAACTAGAATATACAGGTTGACCATTTAAGAAATTGATACTCTTTAGATGCAAGTGGTTTGACCCACATCCAACAAGAGGTACAAGAGTACACAATAAATACAACATAATTGAGGTTAATCATACGAGGGAGTATGATCGCTATGATCCTTTCATAATTGCACGTAATGTTAGGCAAGTGTATTATGCTCCTTATCCATTGCGGCGGAATAAGTCTGATTGGTGGGTTGTAATAAAAACTAAGCCTGTGGGTAGGGTAGAAGTCGAGAATGTGTTAGATGTTGCATATCAAAATGATATCTCCAGTGTTCACCAAATAGTGGATGAAGTTTTAGAAAATGATTTGGAACATCCTGAACACATATTGGAAGAAGTTGATATAGATGAAGTAAGAATTATAGAAAACGAGGAAGAAGAATCAACTGATGAAGCTCAAACTAGTGAGGAAGAAGAATTCTCGGACGAGGAACTATACGTCGATGAGCTTTAAAAAGTTGGTTTCTTTAATAACTCTTGTTTATAGCTAGTTTCTTTATATGTTTCAATCTAACTATGTATTATATTATGCAGATGACAGGCAAGGGTCGAGGTAACAATGAGCCTACTGGTTCTCGGGGTCGAGAAAAGGCTAGGAAACCAAAGAGGAGGGTAGAAGATACTACTCAATCTCTTCCTGCCTCTTTCACAGATGCTTGTGCCTATGCCTATGTCTGGGCCTCCACCCCAGGGCTATTTTGAGCTGCCACCGCATCACCAGCCCTACACCTTCGTGCAGACGCCAGGACTTTCTTCACAGGGCCATAGGACTGTACGTCCGACATACAGTCCACCTATCTCACTACCACGTTGATCGCATCCATCGGCATCTCATGGATCGCATCGATCCATGTCACATCCACATGGATCACAGCCATCCGTGTCACAGCCACTCGGGTCACAGCTATTAGTGTCACATCACTTGCGGCCCATACAACTATGTCGCACTCCCAGGACTCGCAGTCCCAGCGCTCGCAGCCATCTTCATCTGGGACTCCATCTATTGCAAGCCTTCGCTGCGAGATACTAGCTCTGATCCCCCTACACCTTCCACACATGCCTCCGATATACATGCTTCGGACGGTGATGCTGATGATGACGAGGAGGTGCATTATGATGAATATGGCAGGATCATCATAGTCCCTGAGGGTGATGGGTAAGAGTTATTTGTTATTTTTACTTTTATTGTTTTGTACAGTTTTACTAAGATATTAATGTGTTTTTTTATATTAAATTGCAGGTTCATCCCTAGTAATATTACTACAAGGATAATCACCAAAGCCACCAGAAAGCTTTATGATGGTCCTTATGCGACTTGGAGTGAATTCCCATTCTCGCTGAAGGAGCAAATCTTCAATCAATTTAAGGTATAAATGTTCTTTTAAGCAGTATAATTATTTATATTTATGATATTTCCATCTAAATATGTATTATAGAATATAGCTTAGCTTATATATATATATCTAATTATATCGAATTTAGCTTATATATAACGAATATAGCTTTTATATATATTCGATAAAAGCTTAGTGCGTTAATACATAATTAATCAAAAGTTAAGTGCATTAATACTTAGCTTTTATTAGCTAATGCACTAATACTTATTGCATAGTGTATATATATATATATATATATATATATATATATAAGTAATGTACTAATATACTATATTATAAGCAGTTAATGCACTTAACTTTTGAATAATTATTAGCTAATAAAAGCTAAGTATAATATATCGAATATAGCTTTTATGATATTTCCATCTAAATATGATATTTTCATATAATACTTAACTTTTGAAATACAGAGCAAGTGTGTATGGGAACACCGCTATAGCGCGGATGTGGCTGCAAATTTCCATCTAAAAGCTCGAAAGCGGTTGTCTCATTGTTTCTCCAAAGCTAGAAAGTTGAACCAAAAGCCTAGCTGGTTGCTTCAGAATTTATGGGAGGATTTACAAAGGCAATGGCTTACCGCAGAGTTCTTACAGAAGAGCGAAAAGGGAAGGAAAGCTCGGGCATCTGAGAAGAGAGGATCCTTGCACACTGGAGGTGCGATCAGCCTAGGGACGATAAAAAGAAGAATGGTACGTAATGCTTAATTTATTTTAATTTTCAAAGTATATCTATTCTGTTTATTAACTAAAATTTATGAGTTTTCAGGAAAAAAAGTTGGGGCGTCCGATGAACCAAGATGAGCTCTTCAAGGAGACTCATATTGTAAAGAAGAAGAAAGAGACGGACCAAGAAAGGTGGGTCGAGGGCCGAGCCTCGACTGTACATGTAAGTTTTCACTTTTCATTAAGAATTTTGATTTACTTTTATATAAATTTTGAAATACTAATTCAATGTAATTTTTCTTATAGGGTCGCTTCACAGCTGAAGTGGAGCAATTCATACGCAGTCAGCCACCTAATGAGTCGGGCGAGCCAATCCAACTATCGGACGAGGATGCTGAGAGAATGTGGACGCAGGCTGCTGGCGGTCCAAAATGGGGGAAGGTATACGGGCTTCCTAATAAGAAATTCCATCACTATAAGTGTGGAATGCAAGGAATAGGGACTTCCTCGCAAGCCGAGCAACTTGATGGGGAGAGCCTCTCCTCTATGCGGGAGACTGTGGCAAAGCTCACATCCGAGCTAGAAGCCGCCAAGGAGAGAGAAAAGCTTAGAGATATTCAGTACACTGGCATGCAGGAGCAGATCAAATCTCTCCTAGCTTCTGGCAGTTTTCCAATTCCCCGATTTCGTGAGTCATCGCCAGAGGCTCGCCTTCCCCGTGCTCGTTCCTCCCGTCCTCCCCGTGATCGTTCTTCCCATCCTCGACAAATACACCATTCTGGATACCGTCTTGGTGATGAAAGTTCATCAGACGGTGATGATAATGATGTACAGAACAATCCTTGAATTTTATACACTTTCAACTAGACAAATACAATCGGTTTTCAAATGGTTTTGTAATAACAGTTAACTTATTAGTTTGGTTAGCTTAAAATATAAAGTTATAAAGTTCTATTGAACTTTATACTTTGTTGGTTATAATGTTGTTGTTGTGTTGTTGTTGTTGTTGTTGTTGTTGTTGTTTATTGTTGTTGTTGTTGCTTTTTATTGTTGTTGTTGTTGTTGGCATAAAATGCATATTTAGGAATTTTAGTAAGCTGGCAGGTGGTGTAGCTGCCAAAACAGGCAGTTCCTGCCAACAATATACCAAGAAAAGCGACCAACTCTGGTGGCCATTTGGTCGCTTTTCAATTAAAAAAAAATAATTTTCTGGAAAATAGCGACCAAGGTTGGTCGCTATTTAACCCAGATTTCACAAAAAGCGACCAACTTTGGTCGCTATACCATTAAAAAAATAACAATTTCTGGAAAAATAGCGACCAAAGTTGGTCGCATATTACTAAAAAAAATTAATTCTTGAAATTAGCAACCAACTTTGGTCGATTATTTTAAAAAAAAAATTAAAAAAATTTATAGTAAAGCTACCAACTTTGGTCTCTATTTTCCAAATTTTAAAATATAATATTTTTTTTACAGACCAAAGTTGGTCGCTATTTTATGATTAATAATAAATAAATAAATAACGTAATTTACAGAAAGAGACCAACTTTGGTCGCCAAATTATAATATTAAAATATTGTAGCGACCAAAGTTGGTCGCTATTCTCTTTACCCGGAAAATTTGGTCCTTTTACCTGAGAGACCAAAGTTGGTCACTAATTAGCGACCAACTTTCGTCCCTAAGGTAAAGGGACCAGCTTAATATCGACCAGGCCTGTTTGGTCGCTTTTTGGCCAATAAGCGACCAACTTTGGTAGCATTTTCGTGGTCGCTAAAACCCGAATTTCTAGTAGTGCTCGGGGCACAGTAGCGGTTGCTGATCATTTTATTTGCGAACTTCCTTGGAGATAGCGACGTAGCTGCTGGGCGATCGGGTCTCGCCTTCTCCTTCCTTATCTTCCTTTCATTGTGTTGTTGGCTATTCTCAGACTATGTTAGTCTTGTCTTATTTCAAACCATTGTAGTTTGCTCATGACTAGTGACACTCGAGGTCGGGCATGTATTTTCCGTTTTACTTTATGTCTTCTATTGGAACTCTGTTAAAATATGGTTTTACTTAAGTTTTAAATGAAATCTGGAGTGTTTGGGAATTTAGTTGGCTGGCCTAGTTTTACGATAGGCGCCATCACGACCGGGTCGGTTTTAGGGTCGTGACAGTACCCCATCTCAATGAAGTATATGTCACCACCCATTTCCACAATAGGTCATGAGGGCGCCTGACGCCATTGTCAGGCAAGCCATCGCAGAAACATTTCTAAATTCTTGTATTGCTTTTAATCAGAAATGAGTGAAATAGATACTAAATTTTGGAATTAAGGCAGAAGAGCGAAATGCCGTAAACAACGTAATTATACAACCCAAAAAAATATAAATGTCTACCAAAGTGTGTGCCAGAACCTGGTGTCACAAGCTACGGCAGCTAGTAGAATATACACCCAAAAGAATATCATACTATCCTACTGTCTGAATCAGGATAGACAGAAAAAAATAAAAGTACAAAGGAAAGACTTCTTCGGCTGCGGGTCGGCATGGAGGAAAAGCAGTTCACCGTAGAAGTCCCAAGTCCGCTCACGGGTGCGTACCAGAATGAAAATCAGATCCACCTGCCTCAGATCATGTACAATTAAGTACAGAAGTGTAGCATGAGTACATAAACAATATGTACCCAGTAAGTATCCCGTCTAATCTCGAAGAAGTAGAGACGAGAGGTCGACTCCATACTTACTAAGGTCATGAAAAATGAGGGGAATTTATAATAAGCAGAAATAACTCAAATCGTAAGGATTGGTAAGTATGAAACAACAATTCTTCCTTTAGATTCTCAGCATGAGCGTCCATTTATATATTTAAACGATTATGAAGTTTAACCAACAATAGAATGCCAAATAGATCATGCGCAGATAATCACCGAGGAACGTACGGCCCGATCCAACATAAAAGTAAATTGTGCACTGCCGAGGGTCGAACGGCTCGAACCATAGATGCATCTATTACCCCGCTCGTGAATCACCCGTGCGACGTGGTCAAACAGAAATAAGCTCATTGGAAAGCAACAACAACAATCATTATATACGTGAAAAGTAACATTACATAGAAATGGCAATCATTCTCTCTTAAAGGACCCACAGGATAAGGGTTATTCTCTAGTCTCATTCTTCTTAATCAAAAGAGTTCATACGAATCCAAGTTAATCAAACTGTACTAGAATATCACGTAAAGCATGCTTATGGGTCCTAAACTACCCGGACTTAGCATAATAGTTGCTACGCACAGACTCTCGTCACCTAGTGCGTACGTGGCCCCCGAATACAATGACAATCAATTCAATTATTATTCCTATGGGGACATTTCCCTCTTACAATGTTAGAAAGGAGACTCACCTCGCTCCAAAGCGCACTTCCAATATCAAGAACAAGCCCGAGTCCTCAAATTCGGAGCCGAACGAACTCAAAGTCACAATGCTATGTTGAAATCCCCTCTTTGGAAGCTCTCAAATCGAAGTGTAGAGTAGAAATGAAATAAATGCTCTAAGTTCCGTTTTTTAAAAGCCCTGACCAGTCCTCTAATGTCGCAAATGCGACACCAGGCTCGCAAATGCGAGGTCGCAATTGCGACAAAAGGTTCACAAATGCGAACTGAGCCCCAGCCTGCCTCGATCGCAAATACGATGCATGGGTCGCAAATGCGGACCCTGCTGGGTTCGCAATTGCGAAGAAATAGCTCGCAAATGCGAACACTGCCCAGCCCGGCCAACTTCGCAAATGCAAAGAATTTCTCGAAATTGCGAGTTCGCAATTGCGATGGCCATTTCGCAATTGCGAAACCTGCAGCAGCAGCAAAAATACCAGCAAAACTGCTGTGTTTTCTTACCTCCAACCATGCCCGAATCTCACCCGAGCCCTCGGGGCACCACTCCGAACACTCACGCAAGTCCTACAACAGTGTGCAAACTTGCTCAAATAATCAAATCGCATAATTAACACCTAAAACCACAGATTTAACACCAAAATGCATGAAATCCTCAAGAACACCTAAATTCCAATTTTTTTTTCAACCGAACGTCCGAATCACGTCAAATCAGCCTCGTTCCTCACCAAATTTCACAGACATAACTAAAATATTATACCGAACCTGTACCAGGCTCCGGAACCAACATACGGGCCCGATATCAAAGTGATCAAGCATTTTTCCTTTTTATTAAACTCTTAGGATTTCAATTGAACAATTTTCAATAAAAATTCATTACTCGGGCTAGGGACCTCGGAATTCGATTCCGGGCTTACGCCCAGGTCCCATATTTTTCCACGGACCTCCCGGGACCGTTAAATCACGAGTCCGGGTCCGTTTTACGAAAAAGTTGACCGAAGTCAAACTTGGTCTTTTAAGAGAATCTTAAAGAAACAATTAGACCTATTTCACTCAAAACTCTTCCAACTCCCGAACCAACCGTCCCCGCAAGTCATAAATTAGCTAAAGCAAGTACGGAAGATTTTATTTAGGGGAACGGGGTTCTAAAAGGCAAAACGACCAGTCGGGTCGTTACATTCTCCACCTCTTAAACAAACGCTCGTCCTCGAACGGACATAGAAAAGTACCTGGATTGCTGAATAAGTGGGGATATCTGCTCCGCATGTCCTCCTCGGACTCCCAGGTCGCCTCCTCGATCGGTTGGCCCCTCCACTGGACTCTCACCGCAGAAATCCTCTTGGACCTCAACTGGCGATCCTGCCTATCCATAATAGCAACTGGCTCCTCCTCATAGCCCAAACTCTCATCTAACTAAATGGTACTGAAGTCCAACACGTGGGATAGATCGGCATGATACTTCCGAAGCATCGAAACGTGAAAAACTGGATGAACTCCCGATATACTGGGGGGTAAGGCGAGCTCATAGACAACCTCCCCAACTTGTCTCAACACTTCAAAGGGGCCAAGGGCTCAACTTGCCCTTCTTTCCGAACCTCATAATGCCCTTCATGGGCGAGACTTTCAAGAGAACCTTCTCGCCAACCATAAATGATACCTCCCGTGCCTTCTGATCCGCGTAGCTCTTTTTTCGGGACTGAGCTGTGCGAAGCCTCTCCTGAATCAACTTTACCTTATCCAAGGCATCCTGTACCAAATCTGTGCCAAGTAACTTAGCCTCACCAGGCTCAAACCACCCGATAGGAGAACGACAACTTCGACCATATAAAGCCTCATACGGGGCCATCTCTATGCTGAACTGGTAGTTGTTGTTGTACGCAAACTCCGCCAAGGGCAAGAACTGATCCCACTGCCCTTCAAAGTCAATCACACATGCTCTAAGCATATCCTCCAAGATCTGAACTGTCCTGCTCCGACTTGTCCCGTCGGTCTGAGGATGGAATGTTGTGTGCTAAGTTCTAACATCGAGTCCCCCAACTCACTCTGAAACGGCTCTCCAGAAATGGGAAGTGAACTGAGGGCCTCTGTCTGATATGATGAAACCGCGCACAACCATGCAATCGGACTATCTCCCGAATATAATATCTGAGCATACCTCTCTGCTGTATAATAGTCGCCACTGGAAATGAAATGGGTCGACTTTGGTCAACCTATCCACAATGACCCACACTGAATCAACCTTCCGCAAAGTCCGTGGCAACCCAACTACGAAGTCCAATGGTGATGTGCGTTCCCACTTCCACTCTGGTATAGGCATCAGCTGAAGTAGGCCACCTGTCTCTGATGTTCATACTTGACCTGCTGGCAATTCAAACACTTAGTCACATACTTCACTATGTCTTTTCTTCATCCCCAGCCACCCAGTAATTGCTGGCCTCAAATCACGAATACATCTTTGTAACTCCCGGGTGGATAGAATTCCGCGAACTGTGTGCCTCCTCTAGGATCCTCTTTCTCAGACCATCAAGCATTAGGAAACACATAGAACAACCCTGGAGTCGCAGAATGCCATCCTCGGCCAATAGAAACCTCCTTGGCACTTCCTGAAGTACCGTCTCTCTGAGGACCGCCAAAATGTGGATCATCATCGAACTTTCGGGCCTTAATCTGCCCAAATACAAAGACTGAGCAACCCACAACATGCTAGAACTTGGCTGGCTCTGAAATGTCCAACCTCAACAAGTCTGTTAGCCAAGGACTGAATGTCCAAAGCTAGTGGCCCTCTTCCTCTGCTGGAATGAAGGCCAAACTACCCATACTCTCCGCTTTTTGCTCAAGCATCCGCGACCACATTCACCCTTGCCTGGATGATAAAGAATGGTGACGTCATAATCCTTAGTAGCTCGAGCCACCTGGGCTGCCTCAAATTGAGATCCCTCTGTTTGAACAAATGCTGTAAGCTGCGGTGAATCGGTATAAACCTTGCAAGAAGCACCCCATACAAATAGTGCCTCCATATCTTAAGAGCATGAACAATCGCTGCCAACTCCAGATCGTGCACAGGGTAATTTTTCTCATGAATCTTCAGCTGACGCGAAGCATATGCAATAACTCGCCCCTCCTGCATCAACACACATCCCAAACCAACGCATTAAGCGTCACAATATACCGTATACATCCCTGCACCGGAAGGCAACACAAGAACTGGTGTCGTAGTCAGAGCTGTCTTGAGCTTCTGAAAGCTCTCCTCACAATCATCGGACCAATGGAATGGGGCACCCTTCTGGGTCAATCTAGTCAGGGGGATGCAATAGATGAAAAGCCCTGCACAAATCGCCGGTAATAGCCTGCTAACCCTAGGAAACTCCTGATCTCGGTCACTGAAGTGGGACGCGGCCAACTCTGAACTGCCTCAATCTTCTTGGGATCCACCTTAATACCCTCTCCTGACACAACATGCCCCAAGAATGCCACTGACTCAAGCCAAAACTCACACTTGGAGAACTTAGCATATAGCTTCTGTTCTCGCAAGGTCTGAAGCACTACCCTCAAATGCTGCTCGTGCTCCCCCAGGCGACGTGAGTATATTAAGATGTCATCAATGAAGACGATAACAAAGGAATCAATATAAGGCCTGAATATCAGGTTCATCAGATCCATAGATGTTGCTGGGGCATTAGTCAAGCCGAAGGACATCACCAGAAACTCATAGTGGCCATATTTAGTCCTGAATGCAGTCTTCGGAACATCCGAGTCCCGAATCTTCAGCTGATGATACCCTGACCTCAGGTCTATCTTAGAGAACACTCTAGCTCCCTGCAACTGGTCGAACAAATCATCAATACGAGGCAACGGGTACTTGTTCTTGATGGTGACCTTGTTCAACTTGCGGTAATCAATGCACATCCGCATGGTCCCATCCTTCTTCTTCACAAATAGTACTGGTGCGCCCCAAGGTGATACACTGGGCCTGACAAACCCCTTTGCTAACAACTCCTCTAACTGTTCCTTCAGCTTCTTCAACTCCTTAGGAGCCATACGGTATGGTGGAATAGATATAGGCTGAGTGCCTGGATCCAAATCAATACAGAAATTAATATCGCGATCCGGAGGCATGCCAGGAAGATCAGAAGGAAAAACATCGGCGAACTCTTGGACTACTGGCACTGAATGAATCGTCGGAGACTCTGCTGTGACGTCTCGAACATAAGCTAGATAGGCCAAACACCCCTTCTCGACCATGTGTCGAGCCTTCAGGAAACAAATAACCCTGCTAGGCATATCAACTGTGGAACCCTTCCACTCCAATCTCGGCAATCCTGGCATCGCTAGCGAAATAGTCTTGGCATGGCAATCAAGGACGGCGTGATATGGAGATAACCAATCCATGCCCATGATGACCTCGAAATCGATCATATCCAGCAACAGAAGATCTGCTCTAGTCTCGAAACCACAGAAAGTGACCACACAGGACCGGTAGATCCGATCCACAACCACAGAATCACCCACAGGAGTGGACACTTGAACAGGAACACCCAAAGGCTCTGGAGAAATAACCAGGAAGCGAGCGAACAGAGATGATACATATGAATAAGTAGACCCTGGATCAAATAATACCGAAGCATCCCTACCACCAACGGAAATAATACCTGTGATGACGGCATCTGAGGCCAATGCATCTGGCCTGGCTGGAAGAGCATAGAACCTAGCTGGAGCGCCGGCTGGCTGGCCTCCACCTGACTGAGCAATAGCGGGCTGACCTCTCCCTGTCTGGCCTCCGCCTCTAGGACGGCCCCTACCAGCCTGCCCTCCACCTCTAGGTGGCTGGGCGGCTGGTACTGGAATCACGGGCTGCTGACCCTGCTGTGCTGCCTTACCCCGAAGCCTGGGGCAAGTCCTCTTCAGGTGACCCGCACATCCAGTCTCGTAGCACGCTCTAGGCGCCATAGTATGCTGCCCTGGAGTCTGAGTCTGCTGACCCAAATACCCACTGGAAGAACCCTGGATAGCTGGCGGGCGATAGGAACTCTCTGGCACGGCGCTGAAGGGAGCACTAGAAGAATCTTGATACCTAGAATACCCGCCGGAGAAACCCTGAGTAGCTGGTGGGCGGTAAGAACCCTCCGGCATCGCACTGAAATAAGGCCTCGCCGGGGCACCTCGGGGAGGGGGTGGTGGTGCTGAGTGTGAGGGCCTGCTGGGCTGACCCCTCCCGAAATGACCCCTACCCCTAGCTGGGGCACCTCTGAACTCTCCTGAAAATCTAGCCCTCTTATCCTGCTACATCTGCTCTCTATCCCTCAAACGATAACCCCTCAATCCTGCTAGCAATCTCAATCACTAGCTGATACCCTGTACCCATCTCTACCTCTCGGGCCATACCAGATCGAATAGTGGGGTGTAACCCCGCAACAAACCTCCGTACTCTCTCTGCCTCTGTGGGGAGTATCATGAGTGCATGGCGAGACAATTCAGAGAACCTCGCCTCATAATCGGTCAGTGACATCTGACCTTGCTCTAGATGCTCAAACTGATACCGCAGCTCTTCCCTCTCAGAGGGTGGAATGTACCGATCCAGGAATAGCTGTGTGAACTGACCCCAAGTGAGGGGAGGAGAACCTGCTGGCCTGCCAAGTGCATAAGACTGCCACCATCTACGGGCCCTGCCCTCCAGCTGAAAAGTAGTGAAGTCAACTCCATGCGACTCCAATATCCTCATGTTGTGCAGCCTGTCCCTGCACCTGTCAATGAAGTCCTGGGCATCCTCATGACGCTCACCCCCGAAAACTGGAGGGTGAAGCCTAGTCCATCTGTCCAATAATTTCTGTGGATCACCATCCACAGCTGGCTTGGGCTGGGGTGCCACTGCAGCAACTGGCTGAGCCCCATCTGCGGGTAGTGCCCCCGGAGTCTGATATACTGCAGCTGCATGACCTGGAGCCTCAGCAGTAGGGGTCTGGGCTCCCCCTCCTGCATGTGAAGTAGCTGGGTCTGCTGGAAATAAACCAGCCTGAGTCATAGTGTCCATGAACCGTAGCATGCGGTCCATGACCTCCTAAAATCCCGGTGCTGTCATGAAATTCGCCGGGGTAGGCTCAGCTGCGGGCACCTCGCCCTGCTCCTCAATGATAGGATCCCCCGCAGGATCGGCTAGTGGTGCTACTGGAACGGCTCTGGGATGCCCTCGTCCCCTACCACGGGCCGGTGCCCTCCCCCGGCCTCTACCTCGGCCTCTAGCAACGGGGGGAGCTGTTCCTCCCGGGTCCGGAACGTCAGCGGTGCGAGTTCTCACCATCTGTGAGAGAATAGGAGAGGGAATTTTAGTATACCAACCACTGCACGATAAGAAGTGAATAAAGAGTAGTCTTTCCTAACACCCTATAGCCTCTCGAAGATAAATACAGACGACTCCGTACCGATCAACAAGACTCTATTAGGTTTGCCCATAACTTGTGAGACCTACGTGAACCTAGTGCTCTGATACCATGTTGTCACGACCCATTTCCACAATAGGTCATGAGGGCGCCTGACGCCATTGTCAGGCAAGCCACCGCGGAAACATTTCTAAATTCTTATATTGCTTTTAATCAGAAATGAGTGAAATAGATACTAAATTTTGGAACTAAGACAGAAGAGCGAAATGCCATAAATAACGTAATTATACAACCCAAAAAAATATAAATGTCTACCAAAGTGTGTGCAAGAACCTGGTGTCACAAGCTACGTGCAGCTAGTAGAATATACACCCAAAAGAATATCATACTATCCTACTGTCTGAATCAGGATAGACAGAAAAAAATAAAAGTACAAAGGAAAGACTTCTTCGGCTGCGGGTCGGCATGGAGGAAAAGCAGCTCACCGTAGAAGTCCCAAGTCCGCTCACGGGTGTGCACCAGAATGAAAACCAGATCCTGTACAATTAAGTACAGAAGTGTAGCATGAGTACATAAACAATATGTACCCCGTAAGTATCCCATCTAATCTCGAATAAGTAGAGACGAGAGGTCGACTCGATACTTACTAAGGTCATGAAAAATTAGGGAAATTTATAATAAGCAGAAATAACTCAAATCGTAAGGATCGGTAAGTATGAAACAAAAATTCTTCCTTTAGATTCTCAGCATGAGCGTCCATTTATTTATTTAAACGATTATGAAGTTTAACCAACAATAAAATGCCAAATAGATCATGCGCAGATAATCACCGAGGAACGTACGGCCCGATCCAACATAAAAGTAAATTGTGCACTGCGGAGGGTCGAACGGCTCGAACCATAGATGCATCTATTACCCCGCTCGCGAATCACCCGTGCGACGCGGTCAAACAGAAATAAGCTCATTGGCAAGCAACAACAACAATCATTATATACGTGAAAAGTAACCATACATAGAAATACCAATCATTCTCTCTTAAAGGACCCACAGGATAAGGGTTATTCTATAGTCTCATTCTTCTTAATCAAAAGAGTTCATACGAATCCAAGTTAATCAAACTGTACTAGAATATCACGTAAAGCATGTTTATGGGTCCTAAACTACCCGGACTTAGCATAATAGTTGCTACGCACGGACTCTCGTCACCTAGTGCGTACGTAGCCCCCGAATACAATGACAATCAATTCAATTATAATGCCTATGGGGACATTTCCCTCTTACAAGGTTAGAAAGGAGACTCACCTCGCTCCAAAGCGCACTTCCAATATCAAGAACAAGCCCGAGTCCTCAAATTCAGAGCCGAACGATCTCAAACTCACAATGCTATGTTGAAATCCCCTCTTTGGAAGCTCTCAAATCGCTCAAGTGTAGAGTAGAAATGAAATAAATGCTCTAAGTCCCGTTTTTTAAAAGCCCTGACCAGTCCTCTGATGTCGCAATTGCGACACCAGGCTCACAAATGCGAGGTCGCAATTGCGACAAAAGTTCGCAAATGCGAACTGAGCCCCAGCCTGCCTCGATCGCAAATGCGATGCATGGGTCGCAAATGCGGACCCTGCTGGGTTCGCAATTGCGAAGAAATGGCTCGCAAATGCGAACACTGCCCGGCCCGGCCAACTTCGCAAATGCGAAGAATTTCTCGAAATTGCGAGTTCGCAATTGCGAAACCTGCAGCAACAGCAAAAATACCAGCAAAACTACTGTGTTTTCTTACCTCCAACCATGCCCGAATCTCACTCGAGCCCTCGGGGCTCCACTCCGAACACTCACACAAGTCCTACAACAGTGTGCAAACTTGCTCAAGTAATCAAATCGCATAATTAACACCTAAAACCATGGATTTAACACCAAAATGCATCAAATCCTCAAGAACACCTAAATTCCTATTTTTTTTCAACCGAACGTCCGAATCACGTCAAATCAGCCTCGTTCCTCACCAAATTTCACAGACATAACTAAAATATTATACCGAACCTGTACCAGGCTCCGGAACCAAGATACGGGCCCGATATCAATGTGATCAAGCATTTTTCCTTTTTATTAAACTCTTAGGATTTCAATTTAACAATTTTCAATAAAAATTCATTACTCGGGCTAGGGACCTTGGAATTCGATTCCGGGCTTACGCCCAGGTCCCATATTTTTCCATGGACCTCCCGGAGCCGTCAAATCACGAGTCCGGGTCCGTTTTCCCAAAAAGTTGACCGAAGTCAAACTTGATCTTTTAAGAGAATCTTAAAGAAACAATTAGACCTATTTCACTCAAAACTCTTCCAACTCCCGAACCAACTGTCCCCGCAAGTCATAAATTAGCTAAAGCAAGTACGGAAGGTTTTATTTAGGGGAACGGGGTTCTAAAAGGTAAAACGACCAGTCGGGTCGTTACAGTATATAATTTTAAAAAATTAAATATAGATTATTAAATATGAGTTATAAAATAAAATAAAAAAGTATAAATTTGTGAAAGTGATGAATATTGATCTTATTTAGTATTGGCATGGAGGACTCAATTTGCTATTAAACTTTTTGGTACGTGCCTTCATTTGTTTCATCTTAGCAGATTGAATACTATGTCTTCAAGTCATGCGGTTTTTATTTTCAGATTCTTCTCTTTCTGAGAAACAACAAATAAAGCAATAAGTTTTATAATTTAACGAAAATGCAGTGTATTAGTAACATCATCACAATGTATTTCTTTCTTTCTTTCTTTTTTCTTCTTCCTCAATGCCTCCTGCTACTCCTCAAGGGTATTTATTTACAAATCACGCCATGTTTTGATTGCATATAAGTAGGAAACTGTTTGTAAATTAAAAAAACATATTAACTGAAAGACAAAATAATTTTTGTAGATTGAACAATGGCATGAACCTTTCCCAACATGTGTACTTATCTAGTCACCTAGAGGCTAGAGGTACTCCAAAAAAGAGTAGATCACTGAGCACATATATCGTGCTCCCCTGAAAGCGAATATTACATCAAGCATGCAAAGGCAGACTAATTGATTAGATGTTATAAAAATTATGATATATACTCACAGTTATTCAGTCATTATGGGCCAACAAGCTTGTTGTAAAGAATAAAATCTCCAAAGTTGGCGATTATCATGTTAAATAGAGAGATAATGGAGCAATCTCCTTATAGTATTATTCCAAGAATGAGAGTTATTTGTAGGTGTACAAGCAAATCTATCTAAGGAAACAAAATCAGAAAACCGCTTAATATATGTGATGAGGCGCCCTTTGTTGTTCTCATTAATTACGGTCTTCTGAACATATGAGCACTGAATTTACAACTATACCTGCCGCCACCAATATCTAATTTATGTGTTGTTTCTCAGAATAATGAACCAAATGGTGAAGATATACCTGAAGAGGAAGCTGTTTGTCGAATATGCCTGGTTGAATTGTGTGAAGGTGCATGAGATACTCAAGATGGAATGCAGCTGCAGAGGTGAACTTGCTTTGGCTCACCAAGAATGTGCTTTTAAATGGTTCAGCCTAAAGGTAACAGAACATGTGACGTCTCCAAGCAAGAAGCTCCAAACCTGCCTGTCACGCTAGGTCGCATCCAAAGTGTAAATGTGGGATCTAATAGGTTCCAGCACTTGGAAATAAATGGATACAGGTGAGTGTTATTTAATTTGCTCTCGTCTTTATGGGCTAAGAAAACCCAGAATATCTCTTATAGTTTCTTGTTGGCGCTAGCTACATATACAAGGGGCTAGAACATTAATCCAGCTTCACTTTTCACTTTACTTTGAAGATCATTTACTATAAGCTATATCTACTGATGACTCATAGTGTCTTTAATATTGAATTGAAGAATCCTGTCTTATTACTACTTTTGTTGCTCAGCGGCAATGGACAAAGCAGACTACTTTTGTTGCATTTTCTGGTTCCTCTCTACTTATCCCAGTTTTTTCTTTGGACTAGAACTAGTTAAATCTGAAACTATGGGAGCTAAAATTAATAATCTTGTTAACTAATTACTTAACTGATTCAGCTTCTGAAATTTTGCTGCAATATACAGGGTTTCACAGGAACTACCCATTCTTGTCATTCTCAGCATGCTTGCCTACTTTTGCTTAATTACTTGAGCAGCTTCTGGTAATTTTATAAGGTCTTCAATAAAGAAACAGCCCGTCATCAATCTCTCTTGGTTTTTTAAATGATGGGGCACCAAAAATATTAAAAGTAAAAATTGAAAATCTCTCTCAATAATTTTATTAAGCATAACAAGGCTTTAAATAACCAATTAGGAACAAAAAATTCACATAATTTAAAATTCAAAAAACCTAAAATATCTCAACTAACTTAAACTATCTAATAGAAATCTAAAATTGAAATTCTTCCTAAAACTAAGCAACTTATTATGCTAATGTTATTGCACTATCTGAAAGCAATGAAATTTCAACAATCTCGTATTGATTTACTATTGTCCCATCTGCAGGTTGGAACAATGGGTACTGATGCAATTGCCATATCAGTTCCCTTTTCTTGTGTACTAGGTCTGCTTTCGTCTTTGGCATCTTCAACCATGGGTATGTCGCCTTCTGCTTGGTTGGATCATTTTAACAACTTTGATCGATCAAATATTGTAGATATATTGCTTCAACGGATGTATAAATACTAATCGGTACTTATATAGGTCCAAATTTGGCGACCACGTCAACAGATAAGCAAGACATAGGACGGGGTCGAGCACGATATGACCATTGACAGCTGAGATAAGAAAATAACGGCAGTATAGGTTCAGAACTGGACATAAAGAATATTTCTTTGGATATTCTTTATGTTGTACCTTTTAGGGTTTTTGGGGAATATCACTTATAAATAGGAAGAGATAGGGAACAAAAGGGGGATCTGCTTTTTTGGGATTAGAACATATTGTAAAGATTGAGAGAAGAAAATATAAAAGTTGTCTTATTCACTGATCTATTCAAGCACATGTTATTCAACCTTTATCCATAAATCTCAAGGTTCCATATCCACCTTGACTTCTCATCTTTCTACGCTGCCATCAGTGAAAAGGAATATCTCAATCATATAATAATTGGGTTGTAGATCCGTTTCCATTACATTTCTTGTCATCATCTGCCGTTATTCCACATTTGTGCTATCATATTTATTATATTATCAATCATAGCATATTAAATTCGCTATTTAATGTTCTTGTACTCTACCCGTTATATAAGTGTAAAATTTTATTTGATCTAGAATTTATTAAGTTCAACTGAGATTCACCCTCTAACTCATCACTAATTGGTTTAGCATTTATTTGCTCGAACAATTTGGGCGCCGTTTGTGGGGAGGTTTTAGTTGAAATTATAGTTACTTCTAGATCATAAAAAAAACAACCATCTTTTCTTCGTTTGCACAAACTAACGATGGCAGGAAAAGGAGATGCAAGACTGAAAGCGATAGCAGGCGTCACTATCAACATTTTGAACACCATCAACGAAGATGGCAGGGAAGACAACCAGAACGCGACACCAAACACTACGCCCAGGCGGAGCGCTTCACCTCCCCCTCATGAAAGTGTAACACCTTCACGCGAAAGAGGAGCCTCCACGTCTATAGCTGAGGAAGCACCACCAACAGTGAAAACCTTACTGGAAGAGTGGCTGACAAGCACTCTAAACAACATGCTTGACAAACCCGTTCAAAGGGAGAGCGGAAACACCGCGCAAACAGACACCACAACGATCACTGCTAGCGAGCAGCCCGTCCCTCAAACATTTATCACTTACACCTCTGTTGATGCATGTAATGATGCACTCGCAGCCATTCTGAAGTGGAAAACGAAAACAAGGCACTCCGCGACCAGATGAGGGAACATCAAGAAAGGGTCGATATGATACCGGGCGCCCCAAAGCTACTACCAAAGCGAGACGGTTGGTCGGTTCGTCGAACAACCGTATAGCGAGGAAGCGGCTCCACATGCCATTCCCAAAACCTTCAAAATGCCACCTTACCTGAAGATATACGATGGTACTACAGACCCCGAAGACCACATCATCCATTACGTCACAGCGATAAAAGGCAACGACCTTTCAAAGGAGCAAGTACTGTCAGTGCTACTGAAAAAGTTCGGCGAAACCTTGACGAGGGGAGCCTTAACCTGGTATTCACAACTGCCGGCGCGGTCAATAGCAAAGTTACGAATATATTTTGGAAATTAACGTTAAGAAAAAACTAAACATATGAATATATTATAAAAATAATAAATAAAATATTATTAAGTTATTTTATTTGTAAATAAAATACATAGTTAAAAATATATTATATAGTGTAGAAGGTATTACATAAATATGAAGGTTTATATAATATCAAGGGCATAATAGACTTTTCAAGTAAAAATATGACTTTTGTGATAACTAGAGCAAAGTAAAATAATTTTTGTGTAACAAAAGAAAGAAAAGTGACTTTTGTGTAATGAATACAAAGTTGAATGATGTTTACGTAACAAAAAAAAAGAAAAGTGACTTTTGGGTAACAAACACAAAAGTTCAATGACCATGAATAAAATTAACTCTATAAAATAGTAACAAATGAAGCATATAGAAAGGCAAAAAAGCAAATTACACAACCTGTGCAGAAGGGAGATAATAACAACAAATTACAAAAGCTATTTACTAAAAGGTCAATGTGTGAGAAAACTACAAGAACTTGAAAAGCTGTAATATTCGTAAAAATGTTATTAAACCAAAAAAAAAGTAAAAATGTTAAACTCACACCCACAAAAAATTAAATTTTTTTTTATTTTAACCCGCACCGCCCCGCACCCGGCCCGCAGCACCTCATTGTCATCCCTAGTGTTATTATTTGCATAGGACAGGACAAACAAGAAAGATGCAGAAGATTTTTGCTGGTGCAGTAGCCTCTGTTTGATATGTGGGGATGGTATTTGGACGATACCATCAGCTATCCTGTCCATCTTCCGGACCAATTTGCATGTACTTTGGACCCTTCTGCACACAGCTGAGCAGCAAGTGCAATTATTTTCTTCCCTTTACAGATCAAGAATACTTAAACAACTATGCCTCAGTCCAAAACAAGTTGGGATTGGCAAGCTCAAGAATCCTTCACTTTGTAAATGTTCTGTCTCTCCAGCTCATCCATACCTAGCAACTATATTATGTGCATCGAATGTTCCGAGAAATGTATTACTTGGGATGTCAGTATTGTATTTAAGGACATATGTTATCTATATCGCTTGCACTCGCTCGTTAATGGGAGTATGTAGTTACTGTTTTACTCTACTAGAAAAGTATTACTGGAATGTCCCATTTTAGCTTCCTTCCTCCACTAATACACTCAAATCTCTCTATAACAACCTCGTTTGTTCCGAATATTTTTGGATGTTATAGCAAAATAATGTTATATAGAACATATATTATAACATAACATGAAATTTGGTTCCGAAAAAGCTTGGCTTTTACGGTGAAGTGTTGTTATATAGGAATGTTGTTATAGAGAGGTCTGACTATACACATTAGTCCAATTTTAGGTCTAAGGAAATGTGAAAGCGATCATTAAAATTTTAATTCCTGCTGTTATAGCTAGGGGTGGGCATAGTTTGGGCAAACCCGAAATCCAAATTTTTTGAATTTTTGGTTTGAATTTTCGAATTTAATTGGATGTTGGTTTTGGTACTTCGGATTTTTGGAGATCCGAAATGTTTATACTTTATATTTAGTCCATTATTATATGCCAAATAGTAATAAGTTCAATAAGTTACCCGTTAGACTTTATCTCATATATTCAATATTAATTACTAGTACTAATTAAGTTACTATCAGAACACTTTCTATTTGGACATGATTTTACTGTTTTTACTTCTTATTCGCGCCCTTATTAATGTCTCTGTCGCATTTTCTTGATGATGATTGCATTACTTGGAAAGAAATTACGGTATCTTTAAGGGAAGTGGGTTAAATTTTCCTTATACTATTAGAAATAGAACAATTTTGTCTATTTATTAGACTTTTTGTTTAACTAGTTTTAGTATGTATGCGCGTTGCGCGAGTACCCCGTCTTAGTAAATAGATATTTTTTAAAAATTTATATAAATATTATATTAACAAATTGCATTTGAGTTATAGAATAGAAGTAAAAAATATTAGTTGCTGAAAATGGTGATTGTTGATCTTATTTAGCTAACTCAATAAAGAAACGATAATAATATAAGTGCTCAATCTTTTTAAAAGGTATATAATCTTAAGTTCATTCTAGAAGATACAAATAAAATCAAGAAATCTTCTTTTCTCGCAATCAAAAAATAAATTGTTCTATTTCTTTGATCAATAAAAAAAACACTATACAAATTATAAACAACTCAAAAACGATTATTTTGTTGAGAATTTGGTAATAAGCTCTATGTTAGAGAAACGAGAGTGGCGAACATTGTCAACTAGATTAAGTTTTATATCCAGTTGGAAAAATCATTATAGAGCATTAAGGCGCGCAGACAATGTATTTTATATATGTATCAATTATGTATCAAACAACATGTTGCATCCCTTACAATTGCAAGAGTCCTCCTTTCGAGGAATTTTCGATGTCCTCACCCTCTTCTTCGGATATAGATTATAGAGTGAGCAGAGTAACTCAATTAAAAATAGTAAGACAAATTGGAAAACTAATTCAAAGCTGTAGTAGGATACCTAAATTATTTAGGATTTGGTATTTGCAAATTTAGATAATTTAATCTAAATAGGATTTGTAGTCTTAATTAATATAGGAACAGGCTTTCTTGTTTCTAAGTTAAATAGGTTTCGTGCTATTATAAATAGGGGTATTAGTAACTTATTTTATTGTGTGGAGATTTGTGGAGAAAATAAAAAATTGTAGAGAGCATTTATAGATTTATAATAAAAAAATTTCCTTCGTATAGGTATCAGAGCTTCTACGATCTTTGGAGAGAATCAAGTAGCTTTCGATGCCGGCGAGCGGCACTAACCAATGTGTGCCGCCCGCTTGGCCAAAAAATATGTTGGTAAAATCATAGATAATTATCGACAAAATTAGGTTATTTGATGAAAAGTTTCATGACAAATTCAAGAAAAAAAACGTTTAAAGAGGTGCAACAAATATGGCACAAGATGAAGAAACTCTTCTCTAAAAGTTGGAGAGGTTTAAAAAACAGTTGGAAGTTGATTACGTGCTTCAACAAAATTGAGTGTTGGTGACATAGTGCATCAACGGGTGTTGAAGACAGGTGCTTCCACAAAATTAGGTGTTGATGACAAAGTGCATCAACAGTTGGTGACAAGGTGCATCAACATGAGTTGAAGATAGGTGCTTCAACAAAAATTGGTAGTTGGTGGCAAAGTACATCAACGAGGGATGGAGACATGTGCTTCAGCAAAAGGCAAAAGTTGGAGAAAAGTGTTCTAACACACAACATACAACTTTGACTTACGGGAGAATGTTGGAAAACTAATTCAAAGTTGTAGTATGATACCTAAATTATTTAGAATTTGGTATTTGCAAATTTAGTTAATTCATATCTGAATAGGATTTGTAGTCTTAATTAATATAGGAATGAGCTTTCCTGTTTCTAGTTGAAATAGGTTTCTGTCACGACCCGGATTTCCCACCCTCAGGAGTCGTGATGGCGCCTACTAATGAGAGCTAGGCAAGCCAATTTTAATTCCTTTTTCATTAACAACCTAATCCCTTTTAACAATTATAGATAATAATACGAGAACAACGAAATTAAATAATAAGCGGAAGTCTTAATATTATAGAAACTGAATAGAAATGCGGAAAAATTTAACAAAAGCCTCTACCCAAGACTGGTGTCATAATACTCACGAACTGCTAAGGATAATAAATACAAACGTCTGAAAGAGAACATAAACCGTTTGTCTCGAATACAATGAGATAACAGACAAATAAAGGATAGAAGAGACGCCGAGCCTGCGAACGCCTGCAAGGCTACCTCGGGTCTCGCTGGACTGAAGGCCTGCTCCCACACTACTGGTGTTGCTGCTGTCCAAGACCTGGATCTGTGCAAAATAGCACAAAGTGTAGTATCAGCAACCGACCCCATGTGCTGGTAAGTGTCTGGCCTAACCACGGCGAGGTAGTGACGAGGCTAGGACCAGACTCCAGATAAACCTGTGCAGATATATATACAAGTACAACGGAGAAGTAGCAAGAAAATTACAGTTAAAGTTGGGGAAGGGAGCATGCTTCAGGGGGGCAACAAATAGAAATAAAATATCAGGTAGAATAGCACGTACATCTACAGTTTAACTTCTAGCAATAAATGAAAAGATAAGGCAACTTTCATATTCAACTCATCTTTGTTGCAGGCGTGCAACCCGATCTCATTTCTCAATATCTCGTGGTAGGCGTACCACCCGCTCCCATTTCAATATCACTCGTGGTAGGTGTACCACCCGCTCCCATTTCAATATCACTCGTGGTAGGCGTACCACCCGCTCCCATTTCAATATCACTTGTGGTAGGCGTACCACCCACTCCCATTTCAATATCACTTGTGGTAGGCGTACCACCCGCTCCCTTTACTTTCAACACAATACACAATACAATCCCGGCAAGGGAACATTTCAATATCACTTGTGGTAGGCGTACCACCCGCTCCCTTTACTTTCAACACAATACACAATACAATCCCGGCAAAGGAAAAATCAAATTAATACTCTTCCCGGCAAGGGAACAATAACAACAAGTCAAACATCCCGACAAGGGAGAGTCAGCTATAACCAATCCTATTCAACTTCTTCCTGGCACAACTAATACCAATATTCAGTCACAACTTTCATAGGATCAAACAAGGGTACACAATTATCAAATTAAGACTCACGGTCATGCTTGACACCGACGCATGGATACTCGTCACCATGCCCATACGTCGTACTCAACACAAAACAAGTAGCAATTATGACTCAACTCCTAATCCCTCAAGATAGGGTTAAACCAAACACTTACCTTGATGCTTTGAACTCAACTCAAGCCTCAACTATAGCTTTACCCCGTGATTCCACCTCCAATCCGCTCGAATCTAGTCACAAGTCACTTAATTACTTTAATAAACACTAGATGAATCAATTTGAACGCATAAAAATGAATTTTCCAAAGTTTTTCCCAAAAATTCCAAAATCGCCCTCGGGCCCACGTGGTCAAATGTGACGACCCAAAGGGTCATCACCTGTATTCCTACTCACTCTGTATTTTTACGGCCGTGAAAACCTCACTTGGGGGTTGCCTCGAATTTGTGTGCGCAGTCCGAGCGCGTAGCCGGAACGTTTAAATATGAATTTGTAAGAAAGATAATAAATTTTGATGTTTTAATTGATTAAGTTTGACTTCGGTCAATATTTTGCGCAAACGGACCCGGACTCGTGATTCGACAGTCCCGGAGTGTCCGTAGGAAAATATGAGACTTGGGGTGTGCCCGGAATCGAATTCCGAGGTCCCGAGTCCGAGAAATAAATTTTTACGTGAAATTGTCTTCTGAAAATAATTAAAGAATTGGAAAGTGTTATTTGTTTAGAAGACTGTGCTGTTGGGCTCGTATTTTGGTTCCGACGCCCGGCACAAGTCTTAGATATGAGTTAAGCAATTGCTGTGAAGTTTGGTTAGATTTGGACGTCATTTGACGTGTTTTGAGCTAGAAGCAGTAAAATTTGATATTTCTTGGCAATTGGAAGGAAATCATGGGTCTTGAGGCCTAATTCGATGTTGTTTTGGCGATTGATCGCACAGATGAGTCCGTAGGATGTTTTTGGAGTTATGTGCATGTTTGGTTTGGAGCCCCGAGGGCTCGGGTGAGTTTTGAGTGGGTCCCGGGAGGGTCTTAGACTTAAAAGTATCAGAAATTTGCAGGTCCAGGTGTTGCAGGCCCCCAGCGCGGCCGCGGTCATTTCCGCGCGGCCGCGGTGCATTTCTGCGCGGTCCGCGTGGCTAGGTTCAGAGGGCCAGTGGTCCATTCCTCCAGCGCGGCCGCGCACCAAATCAGTGCGGTCCGCGCTGGGTAGGTTCATAGAGTCGTTTTCCCTCCCTTCCTCGGCGCGGCCGCGGGGCATTTTTGTGCGGTCTGCGCCGAGTCTCCAGTACAGTATATAAAGTTGGGATTTTCAGTCATTTTTTACTTTTTCAAAACCCAAAACATAAGAGGCGATTTTCCAAACGATTTTACTTCTTCAAAACGATTGGTAAGTGATTTCTAACTGATTTTCTATACTCCTTGACATCCTTAAACATAATTTCAACTTCAAACCAAGGATTTTAATGGGGAAATTTGGGAATTTAGGGTAGAACTAGGGTTCCTAAATTTGGGGGTTTTGGACCTCAATTTGAGGTCCGATTCCAAAATAACTTACATATTTGAGTTCATGGGGGAATGGGTAATCGGGTTTTGTTTCAAACCTCGGGTTTTGACCACGTGGGCCCGTGGGGCATTTTGGTAATTTTTGAACAAACTTTGGGAAATTTCATTTTCATGCATTCAAATTGATTCAAGTAGCATTTGATAATACATTCAAGTAATTTGTGATTAGATTCGAGCGGTTTGGTGGTGGATTCGAGGGGTAAAGCTTTACTAGAGGATTGAGTTGAGTTTGGAGCATTCGAGGTAAGTGTTTGATCTAACTTTGGCTTGAAGGAATAGGATTAGAGTGTTATTATTTGCTAATTGCTAAATGATCGAGTACGGTGTATAGGCATGGTGACGAGTATCTATACACCGGTGTCTAGCATGACCGTGGGTCCTTGTAGGTACTTATCCTGATATTGTTATGACTCTTCCATGTTAATTGATGAATTTTATGCAATGTGAAGAGTATGAGGACTAATTATGAATTGTAAATTCTTTGGAGCGTTGGCTCGAACGATAAAAAGACTATTGAGTAAGAAATGAAAGAAATAAAAAGTGATATGATTAATCCCTTGCCGGGTTGGTTTAAGTATATTGATTATCTCCCTTGCCGGGATGTGAAACTATTGTTGTTGCTCCCTTGCCGGGATTTAGCTGTTAATTGTGTAATTCCCTTGCCGGAACATTTCTTCTTGTTTGATTATCCCCTCGCCCCGTTTTATTGTGATTACTGTTTGGGTGAGGAAGAGTGATAATGCACGAAGGGTCATTCCGTGCCATGTTTTGATTATATTTGCACGGAGGGTCATTCCGTGCCATGTTTTGATTATATTTGCACGAAGGGTCATTCTGTGCCATGTTTTGATTATATTTGCACGAAGGGTCATTCCGTGCCATGTTTTGATTATTTATGCACGAAGGGACATTCCGTGCTCTGATTTGATTATAATTGCACGAAGGATCATTCCGTGCCATGATATGAGAGTTTTGTGAGGGAAAGCACGAAGGATGATGCCGTGCACTTTATTTGATTGCTTTTGGTGAGAATGAGAGTAAAAGCACGAAGGTTGATGCCGTGCAACTGTTGATTTTCCTGCTCTCATTAATTATTGTTATTGCCCTGTTTCTTACTTAAATTGTTGACTTTATATCCGGACTGTACTTCCCCATAGTATGCTCCCCTCCCTCTTAACTGTTTAATTTCTTTGTTCTTTCCTTTTATCGCATATATATATTGAACTGCACAGGTTGGTTTGGTAGCCCTGTCTAGCCTCGTCACTACTTCTCCGGGGTTAGGCCAGGCAATTACCACCACATGGGGTCAGTTGTGTTGATGCTACACTTCTGTGCTCTTTTGCACAGATAACGGTACCGAAGCAGCTTTTGGACCACAGCAGTAGGATATTGATCGGGAGCTGACTTCAGTCCAGGGACTTACGAGGTAGCCTAGCTGGTGTTCGCAGGCCGGAGTCCCTTTCTATGTTTTCAGCTTGTTTTCATTGTACCGAGACAGACACTCACGTATTTCTATTCAGGCTTGTTTGTAGCACTCTTTAGTAGTTCGTGAGACAGTGACACCAGTCTTGGGTAGAGAAAAGTTAAACTTCCGCATTTTGGGTTTTCAGTTATCTATGTTTTAAAGACTTCCTCTTTAATTTAAATGACTCGTTATATTTATATTGTTCTTGTTGAGGTGAAATCAGGGAATGTTTAAAATGTTTGGCTTGCCTAGCTCCGTTAGTAGGCGCCATCACGACTCCCGATGGTGGGAAATCCGGGTCGTGACAAGTTGGTATTAGAGCTCTAAGTTACATAGGTCTCGCTACTCACGGACAAACTTGGTAGAGTCTGAGGGATCGGTACGGAGACGTCTATATTTATCCCAAGAGGCTACGGAGTTAGGAAAAGTTTCACTTTTGTTCTTTCCTGTCGTGCGATTCTGTTTCTCAAATACTGATTGTCTTTCTACTCTGTTCTTTCGCAGATGGCGAGAACACGTGCTTCCTCTTCTACCGCGCAGCAGCCCGAGCCCCCAGCAGCAGCTCCTGCGAGGGGCAGAGGCCGAGGCCGTGCCAGAGGCCGAGGCCGGGGCAGAGCTCAGCCCCGAGCAGCAGTCCCAGAGGTGGAGCCTCATGTTGATTATGATGAGGAGGCTCCAGCCCCAGCAGCTCCGGTGGGCCCAGCTCAGGTCCCAGGGGGGTTCATAGCCACCCCAGTTCTTCAGGACGCTCTGGTCAGATTGGTAGGCTTTGTGGAGAGCGTCACTAGAGCGGGTTTGCTTCCAGTAGCACCAGCCACTTCTCAGGCTGGAGGAGGGGTTCAGACTCCTGCTACACGTACTCCGGAGCAGGTAGCTCCCCAGGCTCAGGTTCCAGTGGTTCAGCCAGCTGTGGCAGTTCAGCCGGGTATTGTGACTCAGACCGGCGATGGAGCGGCTATGTCTTCGGATGCTTTGTGGAGACTTGATAGGTTCTCCAAGCTCTTCACCACCACATTCAGCGGTGCTTCTTCAGAGGATCCACAGGATTTCTTATTCAGCTGCCATGAAATCCTTAGGACTATGGGTATTGTGGAGACCAATGGGGTCGACTTCGCCACCTTTCGGCTTGCAGGATCCGCCAAGACTTGGTGGAGGGACTATTGTTTATCCAGACCAGCAGGGTCGCCAGCATTGACATGGGATCAGTTTGCAGAGTTGTTTTTGGAGAAGTTTCTCCCAATTACTCAGCGAGAGGCTCTCCGCAGGCAGTTCGAGCGCCTCCAGCAGGGCACTATGACAGTCACCCAGTATGAGACGCGGTTCATTGATTTGGCACGCCATGCTATTGTTATACTCCCCACAGAGCGAGAGAGGGTGCGGAGGTTTATTGATGGATTGATTCAGCCGATCCGTCTCCAGATGGCTATGGGAGCTGGTAGTGAGATTTCTTTTCAGGAGGCGGCCAATGCGGCCCGTAGAGTGGAGATGGCTCTTGCACGAGGAGGTGGTCAGGTGTCGGACAAGAGGCCTCGTCATTCTGGTAGGTTCAGTGGTACCTCGTCTGCAGGTAGGGATTCTTATGGTAGAGGCCATCCACCGAGACCCTTTCAGTCAGCACTCCAGGTTTCTCATGGTACTCCAGGCGGTGGTGGTTCTCAGCAGCATTATTCTGATCAGCAGCCCATCAGTGCACCGCCACTTCAGAGTTTCCGGGGAGGACATTCAGGTCGATAGGGCCAGCAGTCTCAGCAGCCGAGTGCTTGTTATGGTTGTGGTGACCCGAGTCACATTGTCAGATTTTGCCCTCGAGCCTTGGGTAGCTCTCAGCAGCAGGGTCCTCGCCCCATGATTCAGGCACCAGGTGATCCACAGCTTGCCCAGCCAGCTAGAGGCGGGGGTAGGGATCATAGAGGTGGAGGTAGAGACCGTAGAGGTGGAGCTCGGACCGGCAGAGGTAGGGGTCAGCCAGTAGCAGATCGTCCCAGAGACATGGTTCAGGGAGGTGGGGCCCAGCCCCGGTGTTATGCTTTGCCAGCCAGGCCAGAGGCTGAGTCTTCAGATGCTGTTATTACAGGTACTATTCTGGTCTGTGATAGGGATGCTTCAGTGCTATTTGACCCTGGGTCTACGTATTCCTATGTGTCGTCCTATTTTGCACCCTACCTGGCTATGCCTAGTGATGCTTTGGGTATTCCTGTTTATGTATCTACACCGGTGGGTGATTCTATAGTGGTCGACCGAGTTCATCATTCCTATGTGGTAGTGTTTGAGGGTCTTGAGACCCGTGTTGATTTATTGCTTTTAGACATGGTAGATTTCGACGTTATATTAGGGATGGATTAGTTGTCCCCGTATCATGCTATCTTGGATTGTCACGCCAAGACCGTGACCTTGGCTTTGCCAGATTTGCCCCGATTGGAGTGGAGAGGGACCCCAGGTCATGCCACCCATAGTGTTATTTCATATGTGAAGGCTCGACGCATGGTCGAGAAGGGGTGTTTAGCTTATCTGGCGTATGTTCGCGATTCCAGCACAGAGGTTCCTTCCTGACTTTGTTCCTATTGTTCGGGAGTTCCCCGAGGTTTTCCCTTCAGACCTGCCGGGTATGCCGCCCGACAGGGATATTGATTTCTGTATTGATCTGGCCCCAGGCACGTAGCCCATTTCTATTCCACCGTATCGCATGGCCCCGCAAGAGTTGAAAGAGTTAAAGGATCAGTTGCAGGATTTTCTTGAGAAGGGTTTCATCAGGCCTAGTGTTTCTTTTTGGGGTGCTCCAGTGTTATTTGTGAAGAAGAAGGATGGATCGATGAGGATGTGCATTGATTACCGGCAATTGAACAAAGTGACGATTAAGAACAAGTATCCACTGCCGAGGATTGATGATTTGTTTGACCAGCTTCAGGGTGCGAAGGTGTTTTCAAAGATAGACTTGAGATCTGGCTACCATCAGCTGAGGATTAGGGCGTCTGATGTCCCTAAGACAGCATTCCGCACTCGGTATGGGCATTATGAGTTCCCGGTCATGTCGTTTGGGTTGACCAATGCTCCAGCCGCATTTATGGAGTTGATGAACCGAGTGTTCAGACCTTACTTGGACATGTTCGTGATAGTCTTTATTGATGATATTTTTGTGTACTCCCGCAGCCAGGAGGAGCACGAGCAGCACCTCAGAGTGGTTCTTCAGACTCTGAAGGATAGTCAGTTATATGCTAAGTTCTCGAAGTGCGAGTTCTGGTTGAGTTCGGTTGCATTTCTGGGTCATGTCGTATCAGCAGAGGGTATTCAGGTGGACCCGAAGAAGATTGAGGCAGTCAAGAATTGGCCTCGACCATCTTCAGCTACTGAGATTCGGAGTTTCTTGGGGTTAGCAGGTTACTATCGTCGGTTCGTAGAGGGATTTTCATCCATAGCAGCCCCGATGACCAGATTGGCTCAGAAAGGTGCCCAGTTCAGATGGTAAGATGAGTGTGAGGCGAGCTTTCAGAAGCTCAAGGCAGCTCTGACTACAACACCGGTATTGGTTTTGCCCATAGGTTCAGGGCCTTATACAGTTTATTGTGATGCTTCCCGTATTGGGCTTGGTGCGGTATTGATGCAGGATGGCAGAGTCATTGCTTATGCTTCGAGGCAGTTGAAGATCCACGAGAAGAATTATCCGGTTCATGATCTAGAGTTGGCAGCCATAGTTCATGCTTTGAAGATTTGGAGGCATTACCTATACGGTGTGACGTGTGAGGTGTACACCGATCACAAGAGTCTTCAGTACTTGTTCAAGCAGAAGGAGTTGAACTTGAGGCAGAGGAGGTGGTTGAAATTACTGAAGGATTATGATGTTACTATTTTGTACCACCAGGGGAGAGCCAATGTGGTGGCCGATGCATTGAGTAGGAAGTCCGCCAGCATGGGTACTCTTGCTTATGTTTCGGTCAGCCAGAGACCGCTTGCTTTGGATATTCAGGCCCTGGCCAATCGATTTGTGAGGTTGGACATTTCTGAGCCTAGCAGAGTGTTAGCTTGTACGGTCGCTCGTTCATCTCTATTGGAGCGTATCCGTGATCGGCAGTTTTATGATCCCCATTTGTGTGCCCTGAGAGACACGGTGCAGCGTGGAGGTGCCACGAAGGTGACCTTAGATGATGATGGTGTTTTGAGATTGTAGGGGCGAGTTTGTGTGCCCAATGTCGATGGGATTCGAGAGTTAATCTTAGCAGAGGCCCATAGTTCTCGGTATTCTATTCACCCAGGCGCCGCGAAGATGTATCAGGACTTGCGGCAGCTTTATTGGTGGCGCAGGATGAAGAAGGATATTGTTGCATATGTGGCTCGATGTTTGAACTGTCAGTAGGTTAAGTATGAGCATTAGAGGCCTGGTGGTTTGTTTCAGAGGATTGAGCTCCCCGAGTGGAAGTGGGAGAGGATTACCATGGATTTCGTTACTGGACTCCCGATGACTCGGAAGAAGTTTGATGCTATTTGGATCATTGTTGATAGGCCGACCAAGTCAGCGCATTTTATTCCTGTTGCAGCCACTTATTCATCGGAGAGGTTAGCTGAGATCTACATCCGAGAGATTGTTCGCCTTCATGGGGTGCCGACATCTATCATTTCGGACTGGGGTACGCAGTTTACCTCGCATTTCTGGAGAGCAGTTCAGCAGGAGTTGGGCACCCAGGTTCAGTTGAGCACAGCGTTCCACCCTCAGACGGACGGCCAGTCCGAGCGGACTATTCAGATATTGGAGGATATGCTCCGAGCTTGTGTTATAGACTTTGGAGGATCGTGGGATCAGTTCTTGCCTTTAGCGGAGTTTGCCTACAACAACAGCTACCAGTCCAGCATTCAGATGGCTCCTTATGAGGCGTTGTATGGTAGGCGATGTCGGTCTCCGGTTGGGTGGTTTGAGCCAGGAGAGGCTCGGTTATTGGGTACAGATTTAGTCCAGGAGGCCTTGGATAAGGTCAAGGTCATTTAGGACAGGCTTCGTTCGGCTCAGTCGCGGCAAAAGAGTTATGCGGATAGTAAGGTTCGAGATGTAGCTTTCATGGTTGGTGAGCGGGTCTTGCTCCGAGTGTCGCCTATGAAAGGCGTGATGAGATTTGGGAAGAAGGGCAAGCTTAGCCCTAGGTTCATTGGCCCATTTGAGATTCTCGATCGTGTGGGAGAGGTGGCCTACAGACTTGCCTTGCCGCCCAGCTTGTCAGCCGTGCATCCAGTGTTTCATGTGTCCATGCTTCGGAGGTATCACGACGATCCAGCCCACGTGTTAGATTTCAGCACTGTCCAGTTGGACAAGGATCTGTCTTACGAGGAGGAGCCGGTAGCTATTCTAGACCGGCAGGTTCGTCAGTTGAGGTCCAAGAGTTTTCCTTCTGTTCGTGTTCAGTGGAGAGGTCAGCCTCCTGAGGCATCGACCTGGGAGTCCGAGTCTGATATGCAGGGCCGTTATCCCCACCTTTTTTCCGACTCAGGTACTTCTTTCTCTTGTCCGTTCGAGGACAAACGGTTGTTTTAGAAGTGGAGAATGTGACGACCCAAAGGGTCATCACCTATATTCCTACTCACTCTGTATTTCTGAGGCCGTGAAAACCTCACTGCCTCGAATTTGTGTGCGCAGTCCGGGCGCGTAGCCGGAACGTTTAAATATGAATTTGTGAGAAAGATAATAAATTTTGATGTTTTAATTGATTAAGTTTGACTTCGGTCAACATTTTGGGCAAACGGACCCGGACTCGTGATTCGACAGTCCCGAAGTGTCTGTAGGAAAATATGAGACTTGGGGGTGTGCTTGGAATCAAATTTTGAGCTCCCGAGTCCAAGGAATGAATTTTTACGTGAAATTGTCTTCTAAAAATAATTAAAGAATTGGAAAGTGTTATTTATTTAGAAGACTGTGCTGTTGGGCTCGTATTTTGGTTCCGACGCCCGGCACAAGTCTTAGATATGAGTTAAGCAATTGCTGTGAAGTTTGGTTAGATTTGGACATCATTTGACATGTTTTGAGCTAGAAGCAGTATAATTTGATGTTTCTTGGCAATTGGAAGGGAATCATGGGTCTTGAGGCCTAATTCAATGTTGTTTTGGCGATTTGATCGCGCGGATGAGTCCATAGGATGTTTTTGGAGTTATGTGCATGTTTGGTTTGGAGCCCCGAGGGCTCGGGTGAGTTTTGAGTGGGTCCCGGGAGGGTCTTAGACTTAAAAGTATCAGAAATTTGCAGGTCCAGGTGTTGCAGGCCCCCAGCGCGGCCGCGGTCATTTCCGCACGGTCCGCGCTGGAAGCCGCGCGGCCGCGGTGCATTTCTACGCGGTCCGCGTGGCTAGGTTCAGAGGGCCAGTAGTCCTAGGTCGCCCAGCGCGGCCGCGTGCCATATCAGCGCGGTCCGCGCTGGGAGATTTAGAGAGTGGGAATTTTGGTCCATTCCTCCAGCGCGGCCGCGCACCAAATCAGTGCGGTCCGCGCTGGGTAGGTTCAGAGAGTCGTTTTCCCTCCCTTCCTCGGCGCGGCCGCGGGGCATTTTTGTGCGGTCCGCGCCGGGTCTCCAGTACAGTATATAAAGTCGGGATTTTCAGTCATTTTTCACTTTTTCAAAACCCAAAACATAAGAGGCGATTTTCCAAACGATTCTACTTCTTCAAAACAATTGGTAAGTGATTTCTAACTGATTTTCTTTACTCCTTAACATCTTTAAACATAATTTCAACTTCAAAACAAAGATTTTAATGGGGGAATTTGGGAATTTAGGGTAGAACTAGGGTTCCTAAATTTGGGGGTTTTGGACCTCAATTTGAGGTCCGATTCCAAAATAACATATATATTTGAGTTCATGGGGAAATGGGTAGTCGGGTTTTGACCACGTGGGCCCGGGGGCATTTTGGGAATTTTGAACAAACTTTGGGAAATTCATTTTTCATGCATTCAAATTGATTTGATTAGCAGTTGTTGATACATTCAAGTAATTTGTGATTAGATTCGAGCGGTTTGGTGGTGAATTCGAGGGGTAAAGCTGTACTAGAGGATTGAGTTGAGTTTGGAGCATTCGAGGTAAGTGTTTGATCTAACTTTGGCTTGAAGGAATAGGATTAGAGTGTTATTATTTGCTAATTGCTAAATGATCGAGTATGGTGTATAGGCATGGTGACGAGTATCTATACACCGGTGTCTAGCATGACCGTGGGTCCTTGTAGGTACTTATCCTGATATTGTTATGATTCTTCCATGTTAATTGATGAATTTTATGCAATGTGAAGAGTATGAGGACTAATTATGAATTGTAAATTCTTTGGAGCGTTGGCTCGAACGATAAAAAGACTATTGAGTAAGAAATGAAAGAAATAAAAAGTGATATGATTAATCCCTTGCCGGGTTGGTTTGAGTATATTGATTATCTCCCTTGCCGGGATGTGAAAGTATTGTTTTTGCTCCCTTGCCGGGATTTAGCTGTTAATTGTGTAATTCCCTTGCCGGAACATTTCTTCTTGTTTGATTATCCCCTCGCCCCGTTTTATTGTGATTACTGTTTGGGTGAGGAAGAGTGATAATGCACGAAGGGTCATTCTGTGCCATGTTTTGATTATATTTGCACGAAGGGTCATTCCGTGCCATGTTTTGATTATATTTGCACGAAGGGTCATTCCGTGCCATGTTTTGATTATCTTATGCACGAATGACATTCCGTGCTCTGATTTGATTATAATTTGCACGAAGGATCACTCCGTGACATGATATGAGAGTTTTGTGAGGGAAAGCACGAAGGATTGATGCCGTGCACTTATTTGATTGCTTTTGGTGGAGAATGAGAGTAAAAGCACGAAGGTTTGATGCCCTGTGCAACTGTTGATTTTCCTGCTCTCATTAATTATTGTTATTGCCCTGTTTCTTACTTAAATTGTTGACTTTATATCCGGACTGTACTTCCCATAGTATGCTCCCTCTCCTCTTAACTGCTTAATTTCTTTGTTCTTTCCTTTTATTGCATATATATATTGAACTGCACAGGTTGGTCGGTAAGTCCTGTCTTAGCCTCGTCACTACTTCGCTAGGTTAGGCCCAGGCACTTACCAGACATGGGGTCGGTTGTGCTGATGCTACACTCTGTGCATTTTTGCACAGGTCCAGGTATTGAGCAGCAGCAACAGCACTAGACGTGGGGGGCGAACCTTCAGTCCAGGGAGACCCGACGAAGCTTGCAGGCGTCCGCAGGCCCGGCGTCTCCCTTCTACCTTTTACATTTGGCTGTCAAGCTCATTGTACCCGAGATAACAGAATGTGTTTCCTTTCAGACTTGTATGTAGTACTCTTTAGATGTTCGTGAGTAGTGACTCCAGTCCGGGTAGAGATATATGTGTTGGAACTTCTGTATTAACGATCATCTATCTACATTTAAGTCTTCCGCTTATGATTTTAATTCCGTCGCCTTTTATTTAATGTCGTTAATTGTTAAAAAGGAACAGGTGTTTAATGAAATTGCTAATTAAGTTGGCTTGCCTAGCTCCTATTAGTAGGCGCCATCACGACCCTCGAGGGTGGGAAAATCCGGGTCGTGACATCAAAACCCGAGGTTCGAACCAAAACCCGGTTACCCATTCCCCCACGAACCCAAATATGTGATTTGTTTTGAAATCGGACCTCAAATTGAGGTCCAAATCCCCATTTTTAGAAAAACCTAGGTTCTACCCAAAACCCCCATTTTCACCCATGGAAATCTTTGATTTTAAGTTGAAAACATGTTAAATGATGTTAAAGATTGAAAGAAATGAGTAGAAACCAACTTACAAATGATTTGGTTTAGAAGTCTTGTTCTTCGGAAAATCGCCCAAAGAGGTTTGTGTTTTGAAAGAATGTTAAAATGACTCAAAAATTTGGCTAAGTGTAAAATATGCAGGCCTCAGATGTGGGAAATGTGAATGCGAACCCTGCAGGTTTGGGAAATGCGAAGGTGAGTTCGCATTTGCGAACTCTGAAGGATCTGGGAACTTTCGCATTTGCGAGCTAATGTGTCGCATTTGCGACAGGCCCGACTTCGCATTTGCGGACCAAGAGCTCGCATTTGCGATCCCAGCTGGCTAGACCCCTTTTCGCATTTGCGATGGCAAACTCGCATTTGCAAGGTCGCATTTGCGAGCCCTACTTCGCAAATGCGAAGATTGCAGGACTGGGAATATCAGATTTTCCCAAGGTTCAAAATGCACTCCGACACCTATCCAAAACTCACCCGAGCCCTCGGGGCTCCAAACCATATATGCACACAACCTCAAAAACATCCTACGGACTTATCCGTGCGATCAAATCGCCAAAACAACATCATATACATCGAATCAAGCCTCAAAACTCATGATTTCTTCCAAGTTTTTCATAAAACATCAAATTTCCATTTTCAGTTCGAAACACGTCAAACGACGTCCGTTTTCAACCAAACTTTACAGAAAGTGCTTAAATCATATATAAGACTTGTACCGGGCGCCGGAACCAAAATACGGGCCCGATACCATAGCCTTCTAATTTCATTTCCAATTTCCTCAAATATTTCCAGAAAACAATTTCACACAAAAATTCATTTCTCGGGCTTGGGACCTCAGAATTCGATTCCGGGCATACGCCCAAGTCCCATATTTTCCTACGGACCCTCTGGGACAGTCGAATCACGGGTCCGGGTCCGTTTACCCAAAATGTTGACCGAAGTCAAATTTATTCATTTTAATATCAAATTTTAGCATTTTTCTCATAGAATTCATATTTAAGCTTTCCAGCTACGCGCCCGGACTGCGCACGCAAATCGAGGCAACCTTAAACGAGATTTTCAAGGCCTCGGAAGCACAAAATGAGTAAGGAAACAGATGATGACCCTTTGGGTCGTCACATTCTCCACCTCTAAAACAACTGTTCGTCCTCGAACGGACAAAAGAAAGAAGTACCTGAGTCGTGAAAAAGATGAGGATAGCGACTCCGCATATCAGACCCGGACTCCCAAGTCCATGCCTCAGGAGGCTGACCTCTCCACTCAACGCGAACAAAAGGAAAACTCTTGGATCTCAACAGTCGAACCTGCCGGTCCAAAATAGCTACCGGCTCCTCCTCGTAAGACAAGTCCTTGTCCAACTGGACAGTGTTGAAATCTAACACGTGGGCTGGATCGCCGTGATACCTCCGAAGCATGGATACATGAAAAACTGGATGCACGGCCGATAAGCTAGGTGGCAATGCAAGTCTATAAGCCATCTCTCCCACTCGATCAAGAATCTCAAACGGACCAATGAACCTAGGGCTAAGCTTGCCCTTCTTCCCAAATCTCATCACGCCCTTCATAGGCGACACTCGGAGCAATACCCGCTCACCAACCATAAATGCCACATCTCGAACCTTGCGGTCTGCATAACTCTTTTGCCTAGACTGAGCTGAACGAAGCCTATCCTGGATGATCTTGACCTTGTACAAGGCCTCATGAACCAAATCTGTACCCAACAACCGAGCCTCTCCCGGCTCAAACCATCCGACCGGAGACCGACACCGCCTACCATATAAAACCTCATAAGGAGCCATCTGGATGCTCGACTGGTAGCTGTTGTTGTAGGCAAACTCCGCTAAAGGCAAGAACTGATCCCACGAACCGCCAAAGTCAATAACACAAGCTCGGAGCATATCCTCCAAAATCTGAATAGTCCGCTCTGACTGACCGTCCATCTAAGGGTGAAATGTTGTGCTCAATTCAACCCGTGTGCCCAACTCTCGCTGAACTGCCCTCCAGAAGCGCGAGGTAAACTGCGTACCCCGGTCCGAAATGATAGATGCTGGCACACCATGAAGGCGAACGATCTCCCGGATATAAATCTCAGCTAATCTCTCGGATGAATAGGAGACTACCACAGGAATGAAATGTGCTGACTTGGTCAGCCTATCAACAATGACCCAAACTGCGTCGAACTTCTTCCGAGTCAACGGAAGTCCAGTAACAAAATCCATAGTAATCCGCTCCCGCTTCCACTCGGGAAGCTCAATCCGCTGAAATACACCACCAGGCCTCTGATGCTCGTACTTAACCTTCTGCCAATTCAAACAACGAGCTACATATGCTACGATATCCTTCTTCATTCTAGGCCACCAGTAATGCTGCCGCAAATCTTGATACATCTTCGCGGCGCCCGGATGAATAGAGTACCGGGAGCTATAGGCCTCCTCCAAAATCAACTCTCAGAGCCCATCCACATTAGGCACACATACTCGACCGTGCAATCTCAAAACTCCATCATCATCTAAGGTAATATGCCTGGCACCTCCGCGCTGCACTGTGTCTCTAAGGACATACAAATGGGGATCATCAAACTGCCGATCACGGATACGCTCCAATAATGATGAACGAGCGACCGTGCAAGCTAACACACGACCGGGCTCAGAAACATCCAGTCTCACGAACTGATTGGCTAAAGCCTGAACATCCAAAGCAAGCGGCCTCTCACCGACCGGAATATAAGCAAGACTGTCCATACTGGCTGACTTCCTACTCAATGCATCGGCCACCACATTGGCCTTCCCCGGATGATATAGAATGGTGATGTCATAATCTTTCAACAACTCCAACCACCTCCTCTGCCTCAAATTCAATTCCTTTTGCTTGAACAAGTACTGAAGACTCTTGTGATCCGTGAACACCTCACATGCCACGCCATACAGATAATGCCTCCAAATCTTCAATGCGTGAACTATGGCTGCCAACTCCAAATCATGGACCGGATAGTTCTTCTGATGAATCTTCAACTGCCTCGAAGCATAGGCAATGACCTTGCCATCCTGCATCAACACTGCTCCAAGCCCAACACAGGAAGCATCACAATAGACTGTATAGGGCCCTGAACCTGTGGGCAAAACCAACACCGGTGCCGTAGTCAGAGCTAAGGCTGTATGGTGGGCCGGGCCCGGGCCTAAATGGGCTAAACGGGCCTGGACTTAGCGGTCCCGGGCTTCGTGGGCTCAACGGGTAGGACCAGCCCGTGACGGGCCTAAGCCCATATGGTCCTGGGCTAAATGGGCCGGGCTCGTGGGCTTAGCGGGCCTAACGGGCTTTTTTTATTTCCGGGCTTTTTTTTAAATTTTTTTTATTTAAGGCAATTTCTTGTAAACCATATGTGTATGTATATATATAAATTGCTCTTATGCATGGCTGTATAAATATATGTAGTATATATAATATAGAAATCTAATTATTAAAGTGTTTGACGAAAATGTAAAATAACAAATCAATAGTAAAACTAAATTGGCATGCATAATAAATTAATAACAAAGTACAACATGAAGCATAAATACGTCTAATAATTTTAAAATAACACAAATTGTTGAAAAATCTTAAAGACGAATTTGTGGATAAATACCCTCAACACAATACTTTATATGCCTCCTTAAAATGCTGTGGTACACCCTGAACGAAAATTTAAGACTCTTCCACAGTTCTTGCACTTTAATATTTGGCCTTCTTCATTTTCTTCAAGCACTTCATAGTATTGCGAAACAAATAAGCGCACTCTTTCCGAACGAGGCATGATTTAACTTGAAAATTGAGATTGAGACTTGAAGTCTTGAAAATTGGAGATTGAGAGATTGAGAGAAATTTAGATTGAGAAATGAGTATTGAGTATTGAAATGAAGAAGAGGGAGGGGGTACTTATAGTGTTAGATAAGGTTAGTTTTGTAAATTGGAAAAAAAATGGCTATTTGTGCAATTAATATGACCGTTGGTGGTCATTGGGGGTGGGGCCCTCATTTTGAAAAATCTTGTTTTGTAGTATATATAGTACTACTTCTTCATGTAAATATAACATATATATAGTATACTAGTATAGTATACTATATATTGTATGTTATATATATATATTCCCTTATATAATTTGTTGTAGTATATATTGTATGTTATGTATATATATTCCCTTATATATTTTCTTGTAGTATATATTGTATGTTATGTATATATATTCCCTTATATATTTTCTTGTAGTGTATATTGTATGTTATGTATATATATTATAGCTTATAAATAATTGCAAGTTAAAGACAAAAAAATATTGCGAAGAGATATTCAAGGGCATGTCTTATAATTTTTATTACCAAAAATGGCATATCTTTCTTAGTCTTCTTCCCCCCAATGGAATGAGCACAACAAGGTACTAATACCACCATTAAAAGGAAAAAAAACTAAAGAAGATATGCCAAAGTACAAGTTACACCATAATCTACATTGTATCTCTAACAAATCTCATAAATCCTTCAAGGTTCGGAGGAGGTTCCGTTGGTGGTGGCGGAAAAGAAGCTTGTTCATCACCGCTTCTGGGCGAAGCAGCATCCTCCGCAAGTTCCGCTATCATTTCTTCATAAGCTTCGTCTATCTCCTGTTGTGATTCTGCAAGTCCAAAGTTTCTTCTTTCCGAGCGGATCCAATCTCTGAATAGTACTGATTTTTCCAAGCCTCCCTCATAGACGCTCTATGATCACCTATTTGAAGTCTTGCTTGACTGAAAGCGCTCTCTGATGCAACTGTTGAAGCTTGAATAGATAAAATATCCCGAGCCATCCTTGCAAGAACCGGAAAATGTTTTTCCCTTGCCTTCCACCATTCCAAAAGATCAAAGGTGCCGTCTGGATTCTCCTTTTCAAGTCCCTGCGACAAATAAACTTGAAACTCATTTAGATGTGAAGTCTCATCAAAATTATCACCTTGAGAACCCCTAAACTCCGTCCAAGATTTAAGTGTTTTTAGGCCCGCAACTCTTTTAGATGATTGTGAACTAGACGAAGTAGGGGTTGGAACATTTGGCCTAGCATGATCTAACGCAAGTTGGTAAGCATTATAAATTGTTTGAGCATTTATTTTAATTGAGGCTTTTGCCTCTGCAAGTGTAGAAAATTCCTCAACTGAAAGATCTAAAGCCTTATAAATATTTGAGTACCAAAAGTGAGGACCTCCTAATTTCATTGTAGGATTTAACATTGCAGCAACACCATAAATAGGGGGGATAGGGAAAAAAATATTTTTTAAACTTTTCTTTCATTGCATTTATAGCAAGTTTATAAACTTTCCCACCTCCGAAATTCAACTAAC
>NW_017670340.1:61888-88227 GCF_001879085.1 Nicotiana attenuata | reverse complement strand
AGATTGAGAGAGATTGAGATAGATTGATGAATTGGTGAGTAAAAATGAAAGAATGAGGGGGTATTTATAGTTGAGAATTGGGAAAAAATGTAATTATATAAAGTTTGGGGTTAAAATAAAGTTTGGGGGCCAAATGGCTATTTTTTAAAGTTCCAAACGGTTGAAAATTAAAGGCCAACGGCTAGATTTTAAAATCTGACCGTTGGTCTTTTTAAAAAAAAAAATTTTTTTTTAAAAAAGAGACGTTGGAGCCCGTTAGGCCGTTAGGCCCGGTTGAACCGGCCCAGGACCGCCTGCCGGTCCCGGGCTTAGCGGTCCCGGTCTCGTGGGCCTCATACAAGGGACCAGCCCGCCACGGGCTTTCTACACCATCAGGGACCGGCCCACCAGGACCGGCCCGCCGGGACCGTTTAGCCCGTTAAGACCGCGGGCCCGGTCCGGTCCCGGTACCAGACCGGCCCACAATACAGCATTAGTCAGAGCTGTCTTGAGCTTCTGAAAGCTCGCCTCACACTCATCCGACCATCTGAACTGGGCACCCTTCTGGGTCAATCCGGTCATCGGGGCTGCAATAGATGAAAATCCCTCCACGAACCGTCGATAGTACCCTGCCAACACCAAGAAACTCCGAATCTCTGTAGCTGATGCTGGTCTAGGCCAGTTCTTGACTGCCTCTATCTTCTTTGGGTCCACCTGAATACCCTCTGTTGATACAACATGGCCCAGAAATGCAACTGAACCCAACCAGAATTCACGCTTCGAGAACTTAGCATATAACTGACTATCCCTCAGAGTCTGAAGAACCACTCTAAGGTGCTGCTCGTGCTCCTCCTGGCTGCGGGAGTATATCAATATATCATCAATAAAGACTATCACGAACAAGTCCAAATAAGGCCTGAACACTCGGTTCATCAACTCCATGAAAGTTGCTGGGGCATTTGTCAACCCGAATGACATAACCAAGAACTCATAATGCCAATACCGAGTGCAGAAAGCTGTCTTAGGGACATCGGATGCCCTAATCCTCAAGTGATGGTAGCCAGATCTCAAGTCAACCTTGGAAAATACCCTGGCACCCTGAAGCTGGTCGAACAAATCATCAATCCTCGGCAGTGGATACTTATTCTCGACCGTTACCTTGTTCAATTGTTGGTAATCAATACACATCCTCATTGACCCATCCTTCTTCTTGACAAATAACACCGGTGCGCCCCAAGGAGAGACACTGGGTCTAATGAAACCCTTCTCAAGCAAATCCTGTAATTGTTCCTTTAACTCTTTCAACTCCGGTGGGGCCATACGATATGGGGGAATAGAAATGGGCTGAGTGCCCGGTACCAAATCAATACAGAAATTAATATCCCTGTCGGGTGGCATACCCGGCAGGTCTGAAGGAAAAACATCAGGGAACTCACAAAAAACGGGCACAGAATCAATAGAGGGAACCTCAGCACTGGAATCCCGAACATAGGCTAAATAGGCCAAACACCCCTTCTCGACCATACGCCGAGCCTTCACATACGATATAACAATGCGGGTAGAATGACCTGGAGTCCCTCTCTACTCTAAACGAGGCATACCCGGTAAAGCTAAGGTCACAGTCTTGGCGTGGCAGTCCAAGATAGCATGATAGGGTGATAACCAGTCCATCCCTAATATAATATCAAAGTCGACCATATCTAAAAGCAACAAATCTACACGAGTCTCCAAACCCCCAATAACCACAACACAAGAGCGATGGACTCGATCGACCACAATGGAATCACCCACCGGTGTAGACACATAAATAGGAATACCAATGCATCACTAGGCATGATCAAATATGGGGCAAAATAGGATGACACATACGAATACGTAGACCCCGGATCAAACAACACTGAAGCATCTCTATCACAAACCAGAACCGTACCTGTAATGACCGCATTTGAAGCCTCTGCCTCGGGCCTAGCCTAAAGAGCATAACATCGGGGCTGGGCCCCATCATTCCGATCTACCTCTCTGGGACGACCTACTGCTGGCTGGCCTCCACCTCTGGCGGTCTAAGCTCCACCTCTATGACCTCTACCTCCACCTCTAGTACCTCTACTCCCGCCTCTAGCTGGCTGGGCGGCCTGTGGAACATCTGGTGCCTGAATCATAGGACGGGGACCCTGCTGCTGAGAACTGCTCGAAGCTCGAGGGCAATACCTAGCAATGTGCCTCGTGTCGCCACAAGTAAAACAAGCCCTCGGTGGACGGCCCTGGAAACTCTGAAGCGACGGTGCACTGATAAGTGCTGATGGTGCACTGTAGGACTGCTGGTCAGAATACTGCCCACGAAAACCACGATCACCTGGGGCACCCTGAGAAACCTGGAGGGCTGACTGGAAAGGCCTAGAAGGCTGATCCCTATCATAAGAATCTCTGCCTCCAGATGAGGCACCACTGAATCGGCCTGACTGACGGGGTCTCTTGTCTTCTCTATGACCACCCCCCTGTGGCAATACCATCTCGGTCCTCCGGGCCACATTGGCCGCCTCCTGAAAAGTAATATTACTCCCCCCTCTCTAGCCATCTGGAGACGAATAGGCTGGATGAGTCCATCAATAAATCGTCTCACCCTCTCCCTCTTAGTGGGAAGTATGACAGTAGCATGGCGAGCTAACTCAATAAACCTGGTCTCGTACCGGGTGACTGACATGGATCCCCGATGCAGATGCTCAAACTGCCTCCGATAGGCCTCACGCTGTGTGACAGGGAGAAACTTCTCCAGAAATGTATGCGTGAACTACCCCCAGGTCAAGGCTGGAGACCCTGCTGGTCTAGCCAAACAGAAATCCCTCCACCAAGTCTTGGCGGATCCAGATAGGCGAAATGCAGCAAAGTCCACTCCATTGGACTCAACAATACCCATGTTCCGAAGAACCTCGTGGCAACTGTCCAAATAATCCTGAGGATCCTCGGTAGATGCACCGCTGAAAGTAGTAGTGAAGAGCTTGGTGAACCTATCCAACCTCCATAAAGCATCGGCAGACATAGCTGCCCCATCATCGGCCTGGGCTACCATACCCGGCAGAGCTGCTCCAACTGGCTGAACTGCTAGAGTTTAAATCGGGGGAACTCCCTGCTCCGGAGTACGAGTAGTAGGAGTCTGGGCCCCTCCTCCAGCCTGAGAGACGGCTGGTGCTACAGGAAGCAAACCTGCTCGAGTAACACTCTCCATGAGACCTACTAATCGGACCAGAGCGTCCTGAAGAACTAGGGTAGCAATAAACCCTTCTGGGACCTGAGCTGGGCCCACCGGAACTGTTGGGGCTGGGGTCGGAACCTCCTCGTCAATGTCAACCTGAGGCTCCGCCACTGGTGCTGCTTCTCGGGGCTGAGCTCCGCCCCTACCTCGGCCTCGCCCTCTGCCCCTAGCGGGAGCTGCCTGGGGCTCGGACTGCTGATCGGAAGATGAGGAAGCGCGTGTTCTCGCCATCTGCGAAAGAACAGAGTAGAGATTCAATTAGCGTTGAGAAACCAAACCGCACGACAAGAAAGAACAAATGTGAGACTTTTCCTAACTCGGTAGCCTCTGGGGGATAAATACAGACGTCTCCGTACCGATCCCTCAGACTTTACTAAGCTTGTCCGTGAGTTGTGAGACCTATGCAACCTAGAGCTCTGATACCAACTTGTCACGACCCGGATTTTCCATCCTCGGGAGTCGTGATGGCGCCTACTAATGAGAGCTAGGCAAGCCAATTTTAATTCCTTTTTCATTAACAACCTAATCCCTTTTAACAATTATAGATAATAATACGAGAGCAACGAAATTAAATAATAAGCAGAAGTCTTAATATTATAGAAACTGAAAAGAAATGCGGAAAAATTTAACAAAAGCCTCTACCCAAGACTGGTGTCACAATACACACGAACTGCTAAGGATACTAAATACAAACGTCTGAAAGAGAACATAAACTGTTTGTCTCGAATACAATGAGATAACAGACAAATAAAGGATAGAGGAGACGCCGAGCCTGCGAACGCCTGCAAGCTACCTCGGGTCTCGCTGGACTGAAGGCCTGCTCCCACACTACTGGTGTTGCTGTTGTCCAAGACCTGGATCTGTGCAAAATAGCACAGAGTGTAGTATCAACACAACCGACCCCATGTGATGGTAAGTGTCTGGCCTAACCCCGGCGAGGTAGTGATGAGGCTAGGACAAGACTCCAGATAAACCTGTGCAGATATATATACAAGTACAACGGAGAAGTAGCAAGAAAATTACAGTTAAAGTTAGGGAAGGGAGCATGCTTCAGGGGGGCAACAGATAGAAATAAAATATCAGGTAGAATAGCACGTACATCTACAGTTTAACTTCTAGCAATAAATGAAAAGATAAGGCAACTTTCATATTCAACTCATCTTTGTTGCAGGCGTGCAACCCGATCCCATTTATCAATATTTCGTGGTAGGCGTACCACTCGCTCCCATTTCAATATCACTCGTGGTAGGCGTACCACCCGCTCCTATTTCAATATCACTCGTGGTAGGCGTACCACCCGCTCCCATTTCAATATCACTTGTGGTAGGCGTACCACCCGCTCCCATTTCAATATCACTTGTGGTAGGCGTACCACCCGCTCCCTTTACTTTCAACACAATACACAATACAATTCCGGCAAGGGAACAATCAAATTAATACTCTTCCAGGCAAGGGAACAATAACAACAAGTCAAACATCCTGACAAGGGAGAGTCAGCTATAACCAATCCTATTCAACTTCTTCCTGGCACAACTAATACCAATATTCAGTCACAACTTTCATAGGATCAAACGAGGGTACACAATTATCAAATTAAGACTCACGGTCATGCTTGACACCGACGCATGGATACTCGTCACCATGCCCATACGTCGTACTCAACACAAAACAAGTAGCAATTATGACTCAATTCCTAATCCCTCAAGCTAGGGTTAAACCAAACACTTACCTCGATGCTTTGAACTCAACTCAAGCCTCAACTATAGCTTTACCCCGTGATTCCACCTCCAATCCGCTCGAATCTAGTCACAAGTCACATATTACTTTAATAAACACTAAATGAATCAATTTGAATGCACAAAAATGAATTTTCCAAAGTTTTTCCAAAAAATTCCAAAATCGGCCCCGGGCCCACGTGGTCAAAACCCGAGGTTCGAACCAAAACCCAGTTACCCATTCCCCCACGAACCCAAATATGTGATTTGTTTTGAAATCGGACCTCAAATTGAGGTCCAAATCCCTATTTTTAGAAAAACCTAGGTTCTACCCAAAACCCTCATGTTCACCCATAGAAATCTTTGATTTTAAGTTGAAAACATGTTAAATGATGTTAAAGATTGAAAGAAATGAGTAAAAACCAACTTACAAATGATTTGGAAGAAGTCTTGTTCTTGGAAAATCGCCCAAAGAGGTTTGTGTTTTGAAAGAATGTTAAAATGACTCAAAACTTCGGCTAAGTGTAAAATATGCAGGCCTCAGATGTGGGAAATGCGAAGGTGGGTTCGCAAAGGTTTGGGAAATGTGAAGGTGAGTTCGCATTTGCGAGCTAATGTGTCGCATTTGCGACAGGCCCGACTTCGCATTTGCGGACCAAGAGGTCGCATTTGCGATCCCAGCTGGCTAGACCCCTTTTCGCATTTGCGATGGCAAACTCGCATTTGCAAGGTCGCATTTGCGAGCCCTGCTTCGCAAATGCGAAGATTGCAGGAATGGGTATATCAGATTTTCCCAAGGTTCAAAATGCACTACGACGCCTATCCAAAACTCACCCGAGCCCTCGGGGCTCCAAACCATATATGCACACAACCTCAAAAACATCCTACGGACTTTATATACATCGTTAAACATCCGTGCGATCAAATCGCCAAAATAACATCATATACATCGAATCAAGCCTCAAAATCATGATTTCTTCCAAGTATTTCATAAAACATCAAATTTCCATTTTAAGTCCGAAACACGTCAAACGACGTCCGTTTTCAACCAAACTTTATAGAAAGTGCTTAAATCATATATAAGACTTGTACCGGGCGCCAGAATCAAAATACGGGCTCGATACCATAGTCTTCTAATCAAATTTCATTTCCAATTTCCTCAAATATTTCCAGAAAACAATTTCACACAAAAATTCATTTCTCGGGCTTGGGACCTCGGAATTCGATTCCTGGCATACGCCCCAGTCCCATATTTTCCTACGGGCCCTCCGGACCGTCGAATCATGGGTCCGGGTTCGTTTACCCAAAATGTTGATCGATGTCAAATTTATTCATTTTAATATCAAATTTTAGCATTTTTCTCATAGAATTCATATTTAAGCTTTCCGGCTACGCGCCCGGACTGCGCACGCAAATCGAGGCAACCCTAAACGAGATTTTCAAGGCCTCAGAAGCACAAAATGGGTAAGGAAACAGGTGATGACCCTTTGGGTCGTCATAGTTTCGTACTATTATATGGGTATTAGTAGCTTATTTTATTGTGTGGAGATCTATGGAGAAAATAAAAAATAATAGAGAGCATTTATAGATTTGTAATAAAATATTTTCCATCGATAACTTAGTCTCTGCTGGGTCAAATCAATTTACCCAATTGAATATCATTAGGATAAACTTTATAAAAAATTACATAATGGTATATTAACAAAAAAAAATTAGCGACAGAGCTACTTCTAGTTAAAAAATACGCATACAAAGCCCTGATTCGAGCTACGTACTGGGTTGACTAAAAAATTTCTGCGGCATTACTGCTCATGCCATCCTGATATATTTTAGTAACGTTTAGCATGCTAGTCGAAACCTAATGGTTTTCGAGAAGCCATTCACATGCTTGTTGATCTCTTCTATTGGAATACCACTATCTATCTATCATTGTTCCTATCGGGTTTGAATTCCACAACTTTAAGTAGTACTCAAGTGTCGATTGTTCTATCTCCCAACCTGACAATAGTTTTCCAAACTCAATTAATTAAGAAGAGCTAATCACCAAGATAATAAAATAAAATAATAGTTTCAAACTATCAAAGATAGTCAATAACTAATACTCCCTCCATTCCAATTTATTTGAATCTGTTTGACTAGGTACGGAGTTAAAAGAAATGTAGACTTTTGAAATTTGTGGTCCTAAACAAGTCAAAATGGGCCAGAGTATTTGTGTGGTTATAAAAGCTTCTCATTAAGGGTAGAATTGTAAGTTTAAGGTAAATTGTTGCCAAATTTAGAAAGAAGTCATTTTTTTTTTGGAACGGACCAAAAAGAAAATAGGTTCATATAAACTGGAACAGAGGAAGTAGAACAATGTGACTTTTGAATAAGATGTACCATTTTTAGAATATTGCATGTCTTTTATATTACCCAACAATGAGTAAACCAAACCATAAATAAATATCAATCAAATATAAATCAATTAAACCAATAGTAGAAGATGAACTATATCTTGAAAAAATTTGTCCAAGAAAAGTATAAACATCGAGAATTAGAGAAAGGGACAAACCTATTCGAGAAAAATGACGGAAAAAAAGCCATAACCATAGCAGTAAAGTTCCAAAGACAAAGAATTGAGTCCTAGTGTTCTATTAACTAGTAGTTAGGATTTTGTTAGTCCTTTATTTTCTCAAATAAATTTTATTATCCAAGGAGTTTGATCAGCAAGTAGTTTATTCCTCTTTTTTCAGAGGAGTTAGTTTAGGGAATTGGTTTTTCATTCTTGTATTTAAAGGCTACTTTGATTCAATAAACACATTAGCTTTTGTGCTTTACTATTGTTCTTATATGGTATCAGAGCTTGTGACCGGGCCAGCAGCAGCAGAGAGTTCGTCAGCCATGGATCGAATATTTTGCAAATATTCAGTTTCTGATTGGGTGTCTTTTATGAGTCTCGCAAGTCGATCGCGAAAACTGAAAATTCTGGTTTGGGACTTATTCGCATATGCAGTGTGCAATGCATCCCAGGATTTTTTTTTTGCTGAATCAACAGTTGGAATAGTAGTGGCAATTGTTGGATCAACAGATGCCATAAGTGTGTTTTGAATGAGTTGGTCTTGACGAAACCAAAGAGCAAATGTAGGATTGGCACTAAGGACTGTGTCAGTTGTGATAGTGCGAGATGGAGCAGGAGTAGACCCATCTAGATGATCATAAAGATCATGACCATGCATAAGAATGAAAATTGCGCCTTCCAAGTTGCAAAGTTTTGTGGCAGCAATATAATTTTATTTGCAATTGTGATGTAGGATTAATTGAACGACCATCGCACCAATATTGTTATTGGTTATGTGGTGAGATGTTTCAGAGTCGAGAATTCAAGGATTTGCCTCAGTAACTTAACAAACTCTAACGAGTAAGATCCTATCTTTTTTTTTCCTCTCCCACCCACCTCCACAAATGGCCGACCTACTGGAGTATATATGTGGGGCTCAAACCGCAAAGTGGATCCTAAGCTGACTAATTTGGAAAAAATGTTATAGAATTAGTAATTCTATATTCCGGTATTTCTTCACATTCGTTAGCACTTTAGTAGCACCAACCTAGTTGATCAATCACTCGTATAGGCGTGTAATGAGTATGCAAAATGGATTATGTTAACACTAACTACTAATCGAGAAGGAGAGCCTTGGAACAACGGTAAAGTTGTCTCTGTGTGGCCTATAGGTTACAGGTTCGAGCTGTGGAATTAGCGATTGATGCTTGCATCAGGGTAGGCTGTCTACATCTCACCCCTTGGGATACGACCCTTGCCCCGTTGCTATGTGGACGCGGTATGCTTCGTGCACGGGACTGTCCTTTTTACTGTTTGCTTTTTGACTTTCTTGACTTGAAGGGTATCAGCATATATTGAAACTTATATAAGCTAGTAATTGCTCCAAAGGATCTTAGAGGCAAGTGAAAGTCCTCTCCTAAGAAAATCCGCTTAGTGCGAAAAACTTGGAGAGGTTGTTCAATTATGGTGAAGGCAAATAAAATTAGGTACAATCCACTTATCCAAGAAATTGAGTGCATGTACAATCCACTACTAAACTAAGTACTAGTAAATAAGCAGATATGACTGCACTTTGTCATGCAAGCGTGAAGAAGATGATGAAACGTATGTTAGAAATTTTTGGGAGAGCAAGACAACTAAACAAACACTCAAAACGCACTATTAGAGAGGTGGAGGAAAGGATGATTTCTATTCAACTTTACTTGCTCCAAATGGCTAGCATACGTGGGTATTTATAGTAGAACTCCTACATGTATCTAGCCTAAACTTCATGTGTACATATTAATTAAGTCCACAAATGTACACACTAGTCCATACATGACTACACTAGTTCACACAAATTCACACATGTCCACACCTCTCTCTTTTCTAACTATATGTATGAAAATATTAAATTAATGTAAACAAATCTAAACAAATGTGGACAAATGGAAATAAGTTTATTACTAATTTTAACATCCCCCCTTAAACTTGTTTCATTACTCCAAGCGTCATCCTTAACTTTTGAAAAGTGTCAATCTTCAAAGGCTTGGTGAAAATATCCGCAATTTGATCTCCAGACTTCACATGCTCATGCTCCACAACTTTATTAGATATGCAATCTCTAATAAAATGATATCTCGTATCGATATGCTTGCTTCTTTCATGAAATACCGGGTTCTTGGCTAAATCTATAGCCGATTTATTGTCAGCAAAAATCGTTGTAGCATCCTTCTGTGATTTGTGAAGTTCTTCCAACAAGCTCCTTAGCCAAATTGCATGGCAAACACACGAACAAGCTGCTACATACTCCGCTTCACAAGTTGACAAAGTCACAATTGGTTGCTTCTTAGAATTCCATGCAAATGCGGAATTTCCAAGAAAGAAAACAAACCCAGTAGTACTTTTTCGATCATCAATATCACCGGCCCAGTCACTATCACAATATCCCACGAACTTGGATTCTTTAGAAGATGAATAAAGAATTCCATAATCAAGCGTACCTTTGATGTACCGAAGTATTCTTTTGGCTACCTTTAAGTGCGAGGTAGTAGGAGTTTCCATAAAGCGACTCAGGAGTCCAACTCCAAAAAGAATATCCGGCCTTGTACATAAAAAATACCTTAAGCTTCCAATAAGACTCTTGAAAAATATGGGATTGAGTCTATCTCCATCTCCATGCTTGGATATTTTAACTCTACATTCAACGGGGGTGCTTACGGGATTGCAATTCTCCATCTCAAATTTCTTGAGAATTTCCTTTGCATACTCTCCTTTAGAAATAGAAATGACATCCTTCCTCTGTGCTACTTGAATTCCAAGATAGTAGGACATTAGGCCAATGCCCGTCATCTCAAATTATCTATCCATTGCTTTCTTGAATTCTTCAAATATCTTTGGATTATTTCCTGTTAATATCAAGTCATGTACATACAAGCAAACAAGTAAGATGTCACCATTTTTAGCAATCTTTACATAGAGGGCATGTTCATGTGGACACTTAGAAAAACTATTTGCTTGGAAACATTTGTCAATTCTACTATTCCAAGCTCGCGGGGCTTGCTTCAACCCATATAAAGTCTTCTTTAATTTCAAGACTTTATCTTCTTGTCCTTTAACCTTATATCCCGAAGGTTGATCAATATAGACCTCTTCCTCCAATAGGCCATTCAAGAAAGCCGACTTCACATTCATTTGATGGATTTTCCATTGATTTTGTGCCGCCAAAGCAATGACAAAGTGAATTGTTTCCAAACGAGCAACCGGCGCAAATACTTCATCATAGCCAATACCGGCATTTTGCTTGTAGCCTTTAGCTACCAATCTTGCTTTGTACCTTTCTATTTCTCCCTTGGAATTCTTCTTTAGCTTGTACGCTCATTTGACTCTAATGGTGCTTTTGCCTTTTGGAAGTGTGACCAACTCCCATGTATCATTCTTTTTTATAGATTTGATTTCTTCATCCATTGCATCCCTCCATTTGGAATTTTGGCAAGCATCTTTAAAGCTTAGAGGCTCACTGTCCACCAGCAAACAAAAATGAGTAAAATCATACAAGTCATTTCTTACCACTTCCGTATTTTCATACAAGTCACAGAGACTTCTACTCTAGTGTGGTACTTCACTTGAACTTGAGCTTGATTCCCCAACTTCTTGATCTTGTGGTGGAGGTGTTGAAGGTGGTGTGATAGCCTTCTCCTCATCTTCTTCTTCATCATCTTCAAAGAATGGACTAAAAGAGTATTCTTGCTCTTTAGATTTCCACTCCCAAGCATTATCTTCATCAAACTCAACATCTCTACTTATGGTGACCTTGCCATTTTTCGGGTTATACAATTTATAACCTTTAGAACTTTGATCATAGCCAATGAAGACATACCTCTCACTTTTGTCATCAAGCTTAGACCTCTTCTTATCTGACACATGTGCATATGCGATGCTCACAAAAACTCGCAAATGAAAAACTTTTGGCTTGAAACCGCTCCCTTCCTCTTGTGGTGTTTTTCGACGAACACTTTTGGTGTGACACCGATTTGATAAGTACACCGCACAAGCAACAGCTTCAGCCCAGAACTCTTTTGGCATATTTTTGCTCTTCAACATACTCCTCGCCATGTTGAGAATAGTTCGATTCTTTCTCTCCACGACGCCATTTTGTTGTGGTGATCTCGGAACTATCAAGTAATGACGAATTTTATTTTTCTCACATAAAATCTTATATTTATTTGAAGTGAATTCTCCACCATTATCGGACCTAAGTGACTTAATTTGATAGCCACTTTGCTTCTCCACCATGCTCTTAAACTTTTTGAAGGTTTCAAACACCTCCGATTTCGCCTTCAAAAAATAAACCCAAGTTTCTCGAGAAAAATCATCAATGAAAAGTAAAAAATAATTACTTTTACCAAGTGAAGATGGCTTGATAGGTCCGCACACATCCATGTGAATTAACTCGAGAGGGCATCTTGCTCTTGTTAAAGACTCTTTAGGAAAACTTTTCCTTGCTTGCTTTCCGAAGAGACATCCTTCACAAAGTTTGTTGGGATGATCAATTGTTGGCAATCCATTCACCATGCTTTCCTTCTTCATCAATCTTAGGCTATCAAAAGTCAAATGACCAAATCTCATATGCCAAACCCAAGATGAATCTTTGGCACATGAAAGCAAGTACCTCGGAACATCATTTTGAAGATATAAGATGAACATTTTATTATTAGCTATAGGTACTTTGGCTAACAATCTTCCCTTTTCATCTCTCATATACAACTTTTTGTCTTTCAAATGAATGTCATAATTTTTCTCCAAAAGTTGTCCCAAACTTAAAATATTACTTTTCATCTCCGGCACATACAAAATATTGGAGATTAATTGATGACTTCCATATTTTAAGCGAATTAAAATCGTACCTTTTCCTTTGATTTGAACTCGCGAAGAGTCTCCAAAAGTGATTGGGCCACCATTCAGCTCCTTAAGCTCCACAAATAAATTTTTCTTTCCACAAATATGACTACTTGCACCGGAGTCAAGATACCATTTATTCTTTTCCACACTTTCTTCTCCTTTGCATGCAAGAAGTAGAGTGGCATCTTCATCTTCATTTTTGCTCTCCACAAAGTTATTTTTCTCCTCTGAATTATCTTTACATTCCCAGGAAAAATGTCCAAATTTATGACAAGTATAACATTCAACATTCGATTTGTCATACCTTCCTTGATTTTGTCTCCATTATTTGCCTCTTCCACGACCTCTTTTTTGACTATAGTCTTGGCTTTTATTGTCTTTATTTGGTGGTTGACTACCACCTCTTCCTCCTCTACCACGACCTCTTCCATTTCCACGACCTCTTTGCTGCGAACCACACCTTTCATCTTTCTCCTTGAAGGAAAGTTTTGCTTGCAACGCCTTTTCAACCGATTCTTCTTTCGGTTTCTTCAATTTTTCTTCATGACCTTGCAATGAACTCGAAAGTTCATCTATGGTCTTGGTGTTCAAGTCTTTGGACTCTTCAATAGCAACAACAATATAATTAAATTTTGAATCTAGGGATCGTAGTATTTTTGCAACGATCCTATCATCCTTCAACTCTTCACCATATCTTTTCATTTGATTGACAATAGCCAAACTTGAAATGTAATCTGAAACAGATTAATTTTCTTTCATATGCAATGATTCAAACTCTCCTCTTAAGGTCTGGAGACGAACCTTTTTCACTTTGTCCAAACCTTTAAAGGAAGTTTGAAGAATGTCCCATGCTTGCTTGGAGGTTGTCGCATTTGCAACCTTCTCGAACATCTTGTCATCCAAACATTGATAGACGAGAGTGAGTGCCTTTTGATCTTTCTTATTTGTGGCTGCGGCATCTTCCGCTTCATCAACTCCAGACTCTACCGGTTTCCAAATATCATAGGCACCAAGCAAGGCCTTCATTCGAATACACCAATTCCCATAGCTCTCTTTTATGAGCATAGAAACTTGGAATGGTGTTCCATTAGTGTTTGTCATCTTTTCTCCAAGTTTGGTTGTCTCTCAATACACCAGCTCTGGTACCAAATGTTAGAAATTTTTGGGAGAGCAAGACAACTAAACAAACACTCAAAACTCACTATTAGAGAGGTGGAGGAAAGGATGATTTCTATTCAACTTCACTTGCTCCAAATGGCTAGCATACGTGGGTATTTATAGTAGAACTCCTATATGTATCTAGCCTAAACTTCATATGTACATATTAATTAAGTCCAAGATGTACACGCTAGTCCATACATGCCTACACTAGTTCACACAAATTCACACATGTCCACACCTCACTCTTTTCTAACTATATGTATGAAAATATTAAATTAATGTAAACAAATCTAAACAAATGTGGACAAATGAAAACAAGTTTATTACTTTTTTTAACAACGTAGGATGATTATATATATGACTTTGATTGAACATCAGAACTACTCCCTACTCTTTAATTACTAGTTTTTTCTTGCCAATTGAAATAGAGATTATTTCTATAAGGATAAGGAACTTGCATATAAAGTAAACTGATACAGATCTTGTAATTCCATCAATATATACTTATGGGCTATGGGCATTGCTTATAACGAGTAACTCCACTATATTAGAATGAACATAAGAACACAAAAATCATGTGAAAGGAATTTCTTGTAAATTTTACTCAACATTCCTATTCTTTAATATTTGATGCTCACTCTCTCAGAAAATAAAAGTGATCGGTAAGTAGGTGTCATTGTGATGAAAAATAAGTGAAAATGGGAGCTGCATAAGAGGATCCTACAACAACAAATTCTCTACATTTAGCAGGAGATATCAAATGCGGAATGGCACATGAGCCCATATAATGCAAAGTTGGATAAAATTCACATATAGTCACTTTTCAGCTTATGTAATTGAAATAACCATTGTCATGGAGTTTAAACTTTCACACGTGAAACTCCAGGACATTCAACAGTGAATTGGTTGTGATAAAGATCATGGATTGCATCTGGGATTGTTCTACTGGAGAAGGCCAAGTCTTGCTTTTGGAGGACATCTTTTGCCACGGCTGATGAAGACATTACCACCGTCGTTATTCGGCCCAATCTGAGGCTGATTATTGGGCTATATCTTTCAGCTAGCTTTGCGAGGGACTGGTGGGGTTGATCACCAAGAATGTTGTGAAGATTTCCAATCAATGGTAGGGGAATTAGTCCTAGTGGAAGTTTTTTGTTACATCTTTTGCTTATTGAAAGGCAAGAAGTTCATTGAAAGAACAAAAAAGGGCCAAAAATGCTCCTCTACTATGTGAAATTGAGGGCATCTGTCCTCCGTTAAAACTTTGGCCCTGGTCTACCCCTCCCTAATACCTTGGGCCAAAAATGTCCCGTTTTCGTTCCACGCCCAACAGAAAACCTCTAAGCTCTTTTCACCATAGTCTTAGACACATTTGGGTCATAACTAGTCTCCAACTCTCCTCTCATATCTTTTACCTTGTATTGAGGATTATACTGAACTCTACTCTTAAATATATGAGCAAATATTTTGGCACCTGCCCTAAGGTTTTTAAACACAGGGTCACAAGTGTGATTAGAATTTAAGGTTTTGATTCTAAAGTTGCCACTCCTGCCATCTTTTGATATGAAACGGACAAAAGAACATTCATCTTGGCACTTATATCTGGCCCTAGTAGTATCACTTTTTTTAACCCTCAAACCTTTACGATTAGCTATAGCATAGAAGTTTATCACTTTTCTCACCTCGGTCATATCCTTAAATGCTTGATCCTTCTCTAATTCCTTATAGTTCTCCAATTTATAGCTCATATCCTCCTTTCTTGGCTAAAAGCCTCATGTTCTTCAGAATTATAATCAGATGAAATTGAATCATTAGACTCACAAGCACTTATACTACTTTCTTGGTCAGAAGCGACATCGACATTTACAATGTATGTCTCAGTGTGGTATTTGATATCTTGAGCAAAAACCCTCAAATCCGAATCTTCTACAGCAAAGAAATTTATATCTCCAAACTCCTTATTGAATAAATATTGCAAGATCCTCATACCATCATCATCAATTACCAAGTAATATCTTCCAAAAGGCCCGGTTACTAAAAGTTGTTTGATTTTTGTAAACCTTAAGTTCTTTGTAAACTCATCACAACAACAGCAAATCGAACACCACCAGATTCATAACCAGACAAAACATGCAACAGATTCTAGTTATATAGATATTTAGGTGAAATTACCCAGTTACCCCCATAGTGAAAAATCAGGTCAACTTTCTCAATCATCTTCAATAGCTTTCACATGCAAAGAAACAGAAAAAGGGACACAAGATGGACCGCATCAGTAACTACACAGCAACAACTATCAATTAAAAATCATAATAAACCCTAAAAGACAAGAAGCTGGCTCGGGACCATAAAATATTCCAATACAGACATCAAAAAACTAAACTTTAGATATAAAACCAAGTTTTTAAATCATTTCCTCTTACAACAACACCAAAAAAAAATCTTTAAACAGAAAAGGGCCAACTAACCCTAATTTTACAATAAAAAATTATAATAGTGATTAGTTGCCTACCTTGATTTTCCAGATTTCACTATCAAAAATATTATTTATGTTCCACTTTTGACCAACAAAGCCACAAACAAAGCCCTAGAACGAGTAGCCTAGAGAAGTCGTATATTATTATGAGAGTTATAAGATAAAAATGAGGATTGATTGTGGTTAAAAGAGCAGGGTTGGATCGGGTCAACTCAGATTATAATGGGTCAGGTTAAAAAGTAATTTAAAATATTAATTTAAAAGTCAAATAGTCAAATCTTATTAATTAATAATAGGCAGAATAGCCTGGGAGACACTTGTACTTGTTCCGGTTTGTCATCCAGGTCCCTACACTCCATAAAGTTTCATCTAGACACTTCAAATTAATCAAAACAAGACTTTTAAACCCTTCTGACCGTTGACCGGGCTTATGTGGCATTGATATGGCTGAGGTGGACAAAATAAGTGATTTACACGCACATTAGGTGCATGAGCTTATGATTTTTCTTTATTAAAAAAATAAAATAAATAAATAATTAAAAAATACTATTCTTCTTCTTCAGCCCTACCGGGCCCTTCGTTCTTCCCCCACCCACCCCACCCCTCCCCACCTACCCCACCCTACCCCGTCTTCTTCTTCTTCAACCCTTCCCCTCGTTCTGCCCCCCCCCCTTCTTCTTCTTCTTCTTCATCCCTTTCCCCCTTTCGTTCTGCCCCTCCTCCTCTTCTTCTTCATCCCTTTCTCCCTTTCGTTCTGCCCCCCCCCCCCACCCCCTCTTCTTCAATCCTTTCCCCCTTCGCTCTCCCCCCTCCTCTTCTTCTTCAGTCCCTTCTTCCATTTTTTCCAATGGTTTTAGCTTTCAAATTTTTTCATAGCCCTTTCAAATTGGGGTAGAGGAATAAGTCAAAATTCAAAAGACTTAATTTTCTACTCATGTGTTTTTCATGGATAGCTAACTTTCTTTAAAACAGGAGTGAACGAAATAGTGGTACTCATGGTGGAGAAGCCATGCCAGGTGGGTTATTATTTTAAGAAGGTTGAGTGGGTGGGTTTGAAGAAGGGAGATTTTTTGCTTATTTTATTTTATTTTTTGTTTAAGAAATTACAATTTTGTTAAATAATATTATTTTGGCATAGAATCTGATGTGGATGCTGATTTGTCATCCACGTCAAGCAAGAGAGCTTCACGCGATTCCGAAGGGTTTAAAAGTCTTGTTTTGATTAAGTTGAAGTGTCTAGATGAAACTTTATGGAATGTAGGGTTCGGAATGACAAACCGGAACAAGTACAAGTGTCTCCCAGGCTATTCTACCTTAATAATATAATTAACTCTAGTGAGTCCCTAAATTATTTTATGTTGGGTGGGGAACGAAAAAGGGGCATTTTTGGCCCACGGTATTAACGGAAGGAGTAGGCCAGGGCCAAAGTTATAACAGAGGGAAGATGCCCTCAATTTCACATAGTAGAGGGACATTTTTTGCTCTTTTCCGTTGAAACAAAGTGCAGGCAAGTATTAATCTTCAACAGATGATGAAGAGGGGTGAGTTCCAGGTAGACTAAAATATCCAAAGTGTTGGGAATAAATCCCCCACGAAAATAATATTTACGGTAATAACAGCGGAACAATAATGTAATACCAAGATACGGTAGTCAACAAGAATAAAAAAGAACAACAAGGACACAAATATTTTTAACTTGGGAAACCCTTCTGAATAAGGAAAAAAATCACGAGCCCGAGAGGAGCAAAGTAATCCACTATAATGAGTAATTTTACACCCAGTAGTTTGAGTAAAATACTTCAGGGACCACTATACATTCAAAAGAAATAACCCTCTTTTAAGATTCCCAACTCAATACAATATCGCTCATACTCTCCATTTTCTCTAAGATATATTTTGCTCTAAGATTGGTATGATGAAATGAGAGCCAAAGCTCTCCTTATATAGGCGATAGCACCTCCCATTTGGACCAATCAGAATGAAGGACTGGTTATAATTTGCAATGCAAATTGTCATTCTGACGCCCACCATCGGCCAATTGAAATCTTGTTGATTTCCCTCAACCAAATCTGGATTTGGCATCATTATTTCTTTTCCTTCTTTTTTTTATATATTATTTAATGGAGATGGACCCACACAAAGCAATTCAAAGTTAAACCAAAATTTCAAATGCAACTAAGAAAAGTGAATGCCAAACAGTTTATTAGGGACTTGTTGATATATACTATGCAAATTTAGTACAAACCACTAATCAGCAAAATAACATCAATAGTAGCTTGAAGAATTATATTTGACATCTTCCTAGTGTTCTTTTCCAGGATTTTCAAGAAACCTACTAACAACACTAACTGAGCAATATCAGGTCTGGTGCATACCATTGCATACATCAAGCTTCCGACTGCTGAAGAATAAGAAATTCTAGCCATGTTCCCTTGCTCCTCCATTGTTGTAGGACACATCTTCTTGCTCAACTTTAGATGACTAGCAAGAGGTGTGCTGACTGGCTTAACATTCTTCATGTTGAAGCGTTCCAGTACAGTTTCAATGTACTTCTCCTGAGACACCCACAACTTTCTGCTTGTTCGCTCTCGAACAATCTTCATTCCCAGAATTTGTTGTGCTGGGCCTAAGTCCTTCATGTCAAAGGACTTAGATAAGTCTCCCTTCAATTTTGCAATCAGCTCTTTGTCTTGTCCTACAATCAACATGTCATCCACATACAACAATACTATAATAAAGTTGTTATCAGAAAATCTTTTGAAGTATACACATGGATCAGAATAGGTCTTTATGTATGTTTGACTTTTCATGAATGAGTCAAACTTCATGTACCACTGCGTTGGTGCCTGCTTCAACCCATAAAGACTCTTATTCAGTTTGCACACCATGTGTTTCCTTTTAGCTACTTCAAATCCTTCTGGCTGCTCCATATAGATCTCCTCTTCCAAATCTCTGTGAAGAAATGCAGTTTTCACATCCAACTGCTCCACTTCAAGATCTAGGCTAGCTGCTAAGCTCAAGATTGTATGAATAGAAGTCATTTGACAACAGGTGAGAAAATTTCATTAAAATCAATACTTTTCTTCTGTTCGAAGCCTTTAACCACCAATCGAGCTTTGTATCTGACCAGCTTGCCATTTCCATCTTTCTTGAGTTTAAAGACCCATTTTCATTTGAGTGGTCTTTTACCCTTTGGAAGTTCAACCCGCTTGTACGTGCCATTTTTCTGTAGAGATTCCATCTCTTCTTGCATAGCTTTCATCCACTGGTTCTTTACTAGATGGGACAACACCTCCTTAAGACTTTCTGGCTCCTCCTCATCACTGATGAGAACATACTCCTTGGAAGGGTACCTGCATGACTCTACCCTTGGCCTCTCCGATCTCCTCAGAGGTTGAGGTTGTTCTTCTTCCTGAGTGGGATACTCCACTTGCTCGACATCATCATCAAGTTGCTCCCCCTGCTCAGTAACCTCACTAGGTTGCTCTCCCTGCTCGGCAACCTCGTTGGTCGTACTTTCTGCACTTGTGGGATAGTTAGAAGAATAAGGAATGGTAACAAGGTTAGGAATTATACCATTCTTTGTCTTCTCTAACTGATCATCTACAGCTCCAACTTCACTTTCTCGGAAAATTACATCACTGCTTCTAATGGCCTTCTTCTTTATAAGATCCCACAATCTGTACCCGAACTCTCCATCTCCGTATCCGATGAATATGCAGGGAACGGATCTATCATCCAGCTTTGTTCTCTGCTCCTTTGGTACATGTGCAAAAGCTCTGCAACCGAACACCTTTAGATGTAAGTAGGACACCACCTTGTTAGTCCAAACTCTCTCTGGGATGTCAAACTCCAATGCAACTTATGGACTCCTATTGATCAGATAACAGGTTGTCTGAACTGCTTCATCCCAGAATGACTTAGGCAGTTTAGCCATTCTGAGCATGCTTCTCACCTTCTCAATAATGGTGCGGTTCATCCTCTCAGCGACACCATTGTGCTGTGGGGTTCCAGAAACTATCTTTTCATGTATGATCCCATGACTTGAAAAGTACTCTTCAAATTCCCTTGAAGTGTACTCACCTCCATTTTCACTTCAGAGACGCTTTAGCTTTCAACCCGTCTCCCTTTCCACCAGAGCATGAAACTTCTGGAAAACTTGAAACACCTGATCTTTGGTTTTCAAGATATAAACCCACAATTTACGTGAAGCATCATCAATAAATTAACAAATATTTGTTACCGCCCATCAATTCAATTTCTATTGGACCACAAACATCAAAATATACTAAATCAAGCATATTCAAGTTTCTTTCAGACGATGTCTGAAATGAGACTCTATGTTGCTTACCAAATAAATAGTAGTCACAAAGTTTTACTGTTGTACCTTTGGCAAAAGGGATGAGTGATTTCCTGGCAAGAATCTGCAATCCCTTCTCGGTCATATGACCCATTCTTTTGTGCCACAAATCTACAGAAATCTCATCTTGTGCCGCATTCAGTTCACCTTGGCATATTTCTGCATTTGTCATGTACAACGTGCCATGAGCAACTCCCTTTGCAATCACCAATGATCCCTTGGTGAGTCTCCACTTTTGATTTGCAAAATAGTTCTCGTATCCATCTCGGTCTAAAGCAATTCCCGAGATCAAGTGCATCCGCAAATCCGGTACATGTCGCACGTCCTTTGGAACCAATGTGCATCTGACATTTGTCTTAATACAAATGTCACCAATACTCGCAATCTTTGAGTAACTTGTGCTACCCATTCTCACAGTGCCAAAATCACCTGCTACATATCTACAAAAAAGATCTCTTACCGGTGTGGCAAGGTAAGATGTCGCTGTGTCAACCACCCATTCCGACTCTGGACCTGACAGGTGCATGCATTCCGCTTCCTTATTTATAAAGAGGATAACATTATCATTGTTTTGCACCACGGCGGTTGTGTTGTCGTCATTCTTCTGGCCACTAGTTTCACCTTTGACCTTCCTTGGATTTGGGCAATCTCTTTTGAAGTGACCTGGTTGATCACAATTGTAGCAATTTCTGGCTCTTGATTTGGATCGGTTCTTTGACTTCCTACGAGCTCCGGATCTACCATAGTTGCTCGAACTTCTTTGATAACTCCTGCCTCTACCTTCTGTAATGAGAGCTTGTCCTTGATTTTCAGGCTTCTCATCTTCTCATTAAGTAGAAGAGTCGATGTGACATCTTTTAACTCAATGGTAGTCTTACCGTGTAGGATGGTTGTTTCCAAATTATCATATGAAGATGGAAACGAGTTCAATAGCAAAATGGCTTTATCTTCTTCCTCGATTTTCACTCCGAGATTGGCGAGCTGTGTGATTAGTCCGTTAAACACATTTAAATGTGACAAAAAATTCGTACCTTCACCCATGTGTAGGGCGTATAACTGCTTCTTCTGGTACAATTTATTTGTCAGTGTTTTAGACATGTATAGGCTTTCCAACCTTGTCCAAATGCCACATGCGATGTCTTCATCAATAATGTTATTTACCACATCATCTGATAAGTGCAACCTGATTGCACTAGCAGCTCTTTCATCCAAGTCAGCCCAATCCTCAGCTTTCATGGTATCAGACTTTTTGGCATCAGCATCTAGTACCTTGTGTAATCCTTGTTGGATAAGCAGATCCCTCATCCTTCTTTGCCATGTTGAGAAACCACTATCTCCGTTAAACTTTGCTACCTCGTACTTTACTCCGGACATTTTTGTTTTTCACCGAGTATAGTACTACCGACAGTGAATAATATTTCTGTGAACGAACAGAACATGTTCTCTGATACTAGTTGTTGGGACTAAATCCCCCACGGAAATAATATTTACGGTAATAACAACAGAACAATAATGTAATACAGAGATACGATAGTCAACAACCATAAAAAAGAACAACAAGGACACAAAGATTTTTAATGTGGAAAACCTTTCTGAATAAGGGAAAAAACTACGAGCCCAAGAGGAGCAAACTAATCCACTATAATGAGGAATTTTACACCCAGTAGTCCGAGTAAAATACTCCAGTGACCACTATACACTCAAAAGAAATAACCCACTTTTAAGATTCTCACCTCACTACAATATCGCTCACACTCTCTATTTTCTCTCAGATATATTTTGCTCTGAGATTGATGTAATGAAATGAGAGCCAAAGCTCTCCTTATATAGGCGATAACACCTCCCATTTGGACCAATTAGAATGAAGGATTGGTTACAATTTGGAATGCAAATTGTCATTCTGACGCCCACCATCTGCCAATTGAAATCTTGTAGAATTCCCTCAACCAAATCTAGATATGGCATCATTATTTCTTTTCCTTTTTTTATATACTCCCTCTGTTCCAGTTTATGTGAACCTATTTCCTTTTTGGTCCGTTCCAAAAAGAATGAACCCTTTCTAAATTTGGTAACAATTTAGCTTAAAGTTACAATTCTACCCTTAATGAGAAGCTTTTATAACCACACAAATACTTTGGGCCCCTTTTTGACTTGTTTAGGACCACAAATTCCAAAAGTCTTCATCTTTTCTTAAACTCCGTGCCCAGTCAAATAGGTTCACATAAATTGGAACGGAGGGAGTATTATTTAATGGGGATGACCCCACTCAAAGCAATCCAAAGTTAAACCAAAATTTCAAATACAACTAAGAAAAGTGAATGCCAAACGGTTTATTAGGGACTTGTTGATAGATACTGTGCAAATTTAGTACAAAATACTAATCAGCAAAATAACATCAATAGTAGCTTGAAGAATAAATAATGTCACTAAACTTTGACCTATATAAATTACGAAAAAGGCCTAAAAATGCCACTCAACTTTCAGAAATGGTCTATCCATGCCATTCGTTAAAAAAATGCTCATTTCATGCCACTGCCGTTAAAGAAATGGCCCATCCATGCCATTATTGACTAACGGCAGTGGCATGAATGGGCCAAATAAAAATTGAGTCGTTAGTCAATAATGGCATGGATGGGCCATTTCTTTAACGACAGTGGCATGAAAATAGCAATATTTTAACGGACAGCATGGATAAACCATTTCTGAAAGTTGAGTGGCATTTTTAGGCCTTTTCCGTATATAAATTATAAAAGAGAGGGGGAAAAAGAAAAGGAGGAAGAGTGTGAAGATATAAATTCTCCGGTGAACAGAAGAAGTCATTTGTAATTTTGCAGATCAAACTCTCCGGTGACTCCAGTGATTTCGTCCCAAAACGAGTCACAAAAGCTCTCATTAAGTGAGCCCAACCGCATAACTGATGATTTCGGTACATCCATTGATACCAATCTCTAGCGTCACCTTCAAGGAAGAAGGAAAATTGATTGATACGTTCTTCATCAGAAATATTGTAGCGGTCGAAATATTGATGGGCTTGAAAGATCCAACTCTCCGCAGCGTTACCGTCACATTTCGGCGAATCAATCGCTCTATCTCTCCGTGAGTGATTAGATTGTTGTTGTTGCTGTGGTTGAGGAAAGTTAAGAGCTGGGGTTTGCAGGGTGGTTCGTTGGTGATACACAGTTTGTTGTTGCAGCGTTGGTGACTGACCTAACACAGAGGAAGAAGGGCTAGCAGCGGTCGGTGCCGGCGTCGGAGAAGGAGCTCTCTGAGAAGCAATCTGCGCAACAATCTCCTGAAGTGTACTGTTAATGGAGTCCAAAGCTTTGGTGTGAACAACTGATTGTTCTTGGAGCTGTTTCACAGCTTCCTCCAAGGATTTCGACCCGAGTGTTATGTGCACCATCACCCATTTGTAGAAGGAGGGTCAATGAAAGCACCAAATGTAAAGATGATAGTTCTAATATTCAATTAAGCTCCAAATTTACAACTAATAGTTCTCAACCTTGGCCAAAAAAACAAGGAAACCAAAGCAAAAAAAAAAAAAACAAGAAGAGGGAGGTTCCAGATTGCTATTGAAATAGCTAATGAAATAAAAATAACAAGTTCATTCCTGCCCTTCTAAGTGAGCCTTCTGTCTATTTATGCCTTTTGTGTAGCTGGGCTGGTGTCGTTTTCTCTAACGACTTGGCAGATGGTCGTATTGGTCCAGGTGTCTTGGCGTATTCTTATCCCTGGTACTGCGCCTAAGGCCATCAGATGTGTGCAGCTGATTTGTTACAAAGAGAATTACATACCGGTAATTTGAACCGTCCTCATGGAAGGCGGGTAAATCTCGAATAGTTTGTTATACCCTGATCTCCCAAGAAAGAAAGCCCTTTTACAATCTAAATTTGATCTTGAGAGATAAGTTAGGATATTTAGACTTCTGATACCATGATACTACAAGCTCCTGTCATTATATACAAAAAACAAAAGCATCCTTACTTAGGAGGGCTACAAATAACAAATCATAAACTAATGTAGAACTTCAATAAAATGAATTCAATAATGAAGCCAACATTACAGGAACTGTTCTATTTGCCAAAGGTAACCCGGGGCAAATTCTCCTACCAGCACCAAATGGAATGAATTCAAAATCCTGGCCACGAACGTCCACTTTTGAACCCCAAAATTTCTCAGGCTTAAATACCGAAGGCTCTTCCCATATAGTTGGGTCACGTCCTATTGACCATAGATTCACTAACACTTGAGAAGCTCTCAGGACAAAGTACCCACACGCCGTCTTGATCTACCTTGCGAATCATAAAGGGAACTGTTGGGTACATCCGCAAGGTTTCTTTGACTATGTACTGGGAGACTAGCAACATCGGCTTCTTCTACTATCTTGCCTTTGCCAATAACTTCTGCAAGCTCGGCTTTAGCTTTTTCCATTATGTCTGGTTTTCTCATGATCTCTACCATTGCCCATTCTAGTGTATTTGAAGTTGTGTCAGTTCCAGCAATAAAAAGGTCCTGCAATATAACTAACTATAAGGGATGCAGACAGAAAGTTTATACTTACTATGTGATAAATCATGGTGATGTACTCGTCTAAATTGAATGTGCCACTGATTCTTTCCTTTACAGATTAGCTTTTTATAAGATATCAAGTATATAATGGACCCTTTCATAATTCTGAGGCAATAAATATGTGTATTCTTTTCAAGGTAAATAGAACAATGTGGCATACGACTGTCGACAATCGCTCTTCCCCTATTATCCATTACACTTCCTATTATGGATAAATCTCTACAATTTGGCCAAAGAGGAAGGGTAAATTATGTGAGTAGCATATGCTAATAAAGGTCAAACACAGATATTACCCGACTTCCAGCTAATTGTCAAATAAAGCTATTTGTGCTAAACTTCCAAGCTTGAACGAGTTCTTAGAAGCAAATATTCCAGTAAATCAAGCCGGCATAGCATACTCGACTTTTTTATGTCCAATACCACAAAAAAGAATCCCCCTAGAGCTCAACTCTGTTAAGGTATTTGGGGAATCAACCTTTCTTTCTCTTCTTGTTGGTCCGATCAATTGTGTTCACGTAATGGATTGCTCATATGAACATTGACTTTGACAGGACAAAAGAATTTCTACTTTAGAAGTAAATCCCATTGAACTGGATTTGTATATGAAGAAAAATTAAAATGAACACGAACCTAATGAAGCCAACTAGAGCAGCATATGGCAAATGAGGAACATAATGAAGATAAGAAGCTGAAATAAATACCAGGCATAACCGCTCTATGTGATTTCTGTCGATTGCCTCCGGATCTTCTAGGCTAGTATTTAACAAAATATCAAGAACATCTATGCTATCTCTTTCCTCCAACCGTTCATCAATCAATACCTCAATCTGCTGAAGCAATTTATCAAAATTCTTGCCTACGCATCGCCTTATCCCTTGAGGATCTATCCTTCTCAACAAGGGGAAATAATCAGCCAAATTGGGCTTACCAGCTTCTTCCGTGATTTTGCACACTGCATCCTTGAATTCTTTACCTGAATTTGCATAAGGGTCCACTACATCCTTTGAAAAAATAGTACTCGAAAGTAAATTCATAGAGGTTTCAAAAGCAGCTTGGCCTATATTCACTGCATCCCCTGTTTGGCTACACTGACGGCAATAAGCTATTAAATCTTGCATCTTTTGGGACCTGAGATTACAAATACACAAAATTAGATTAGGAAATTGAAAATATAAACCTGTAAGAACTTAACCTGATAATTTAAGAAAAAAGCATAAGTTTGTGCATTTCTCTTTTAAACAAAACAAAGTAAAATTGGATCATGTTTAGTCGATCGGATTTTGACCAGCTATTTGACTCAAGCAAACTTTATTGATTTGATATATACCTGAGATGCTGATTTGCGTTAAGCCTGTTACCAGAGAAGATATAAGTATTCATGGAAGAGTTAGGATTAGTAATACTAGTATATA
>NW_017670340.1:32350-61868 GCF_001879085.1 Nicotiana attenuata | reverse complement strand
ATATATATATATATATATATATATATATATATATATATATATATATATATAAAGCTCGGAATGGAAGAGTTGATGTGGCACATCTAATAAGCCAAGAAAGCTATTTATTTTTTTTCTCATTTTTTCTATTGTTACTCTTTTCTTATTCCTCAATAACTCATTAATTACGAAGAGTTGCAAATTTCTGCTCTTCTTTTTCTTTCTTCCGTAACGCCTTTTTATGAAGAGTTACAAAGGCAAATGAGGGGTTGCTTTAATTGTGAATAACTTCCCAATTTTAGTTTTCACATTGCATTGAATGATGCATTAAAGAAGAGTAGAAGAAAATAAGGTGAATTTAGGATTCTCTCTTCATCATAAAAAATCAGACAAAACAAATTTCCTCTCAAGCTAAAATCAGAGAAAATCCCATCAAATGCATTGCATAAGTCACTAGCTTTTGATTCAAACACGGAACTCGATACTTCCTTTGTCTGGTAACATTCTCTCTCTTCACTATTTTTTCTTCTTTCACTTTTCACTTTTCATTGCTTTGCTCTTTTTTCCTTTCATATAATTGTTGTAACAGAAGAGAGCAATTAAGAGATACAACAGCAATGAAAAACTGTGAGGGTAATGAGGAGGGATATGCTTCAATTCAAACGCATAGATTTTTTTAATTTTTTTTAATTTTTATTTTTTTAGTTTCAACAAGATTCCCTTATTGGTAGATAGTTTAATGTGCATTAATTTTTTGGGCAGTCTCCTCATCCTTTGTTTGATGCATAATGTCTAGCTCAGCGAGAGGCTTCATATGCAATCAGATCGAATATCTGTTAACAGGTTATATGAGTCTAATGACGAAGGTAATGGTGCCAAGCTTCTAAAATCAACTTATTTTGAGAAGTGCTTTTAAAAAAAAATACTTTTGGTGAGAAGCAGTTTGTGTTTGGCTATTTAATTTGAAAAGTATTTTTGAGTAGCAATTACTGTTTGGCTAAACTTTTAAAAAGTGTTTCTAAGTGTATTTTTCTCAAAAATACTTTTTTGAAAAGTGTTTTTTGGAGATAAACTACTTCTTTCCGCTTCTCAAAAACTGCTTCTGCTTCTCCTCGGAAGTATTTTGTTTTTCCCTTTTAAAAGCTTGGCCAAACACCTTCATTTTTTAAAAAAAAAATACTTTTGACAAAAATAAACACTTTTGCCTCAAAAGAAGCTTGGCCAAACAGGTTTTAACTAAAGAGAGGGAAATGGAGAAAATTCTTTAATCTGATGCAGTAAATTACTTTGACATTGGGTTTTATTCTTCTTTTCTTTTTGTGTAATTCTTTTGTCTGTCTGTAAGACTGTAACCAGAGGATCCAGCTTATTCATGAAATCGAATAAATTATTTAATTTAATGCAGTAAATTGCTCCAAATAGTATTTCATTTTACTTGGATACAATTTGAAAAAGTTGGATATGTAAAAGGTTATTCGTGCTAAGTTTCAGGGCTAAACCATATTCCCGCCTTTACGAAGTTTATATCTTTTATATGTATATTCGATACATCATTATTATACATAGTCTTTCGAATGTTTGCTTGCAATGAAGGACACAAAATTTATACATGACATATTAATTTGACGCGTGCTTCGAGTAGATGCAATAGTTTACACAAAACAACTATTGATTTTTCTATGTGATGTCACGATCCGGATTTCCCATCCTCGGGAGTCGTAATGGCGCCTACTCGTGAAAGTTAGGCAAGCCAACTATTACGGTTCTACACATTAACAATCAACCCAAACAATTGAAAATAATAACTAAAGTTCAACAAATGAAAAGCACAGAAGAGTTAAAATAAATTCAAGTACTCCAATACATGTCTACCCACGAATCTGGTGTTACAAATTCACGAACGACTAAGATTTTACTACAAATATAAGTCTGGAAAGAAAAGTACAACTGTTCTCGAAATGATAAGAGACAGTAGAAAAGCTAAACAGGGAAGGGGGACTCTAGGCTCTGCGGACGCCAGCAGATCTGCCTTGGTCTCCCTGGTCTGAAGGCAGCTACCTCAGCTACTCACTGGGACTGGTACCGAAATCTGCACAAAAGAGTGCAGAGTGTAGTATCAATACAACCGACCCCATGTACTGAGTAAGTGTCGAGCCTAACCCTGGCGAAGTTGTGACGAGGCTAGGACACGACAATCATATATACCTGTACAGATAAATCATATACAAACAGAAACATAATAACAGAAATCAATAGAATAAGGTGGGAAGGGGACATGCTGCGGGGAATATCAGGTTCTAACAGTAAGCCAATAAGGAAGCATCAATAAGGAAGCATAATGAAAATCATATTTAAATCAACAAGAATAATGAAATGGTAACACGTGCACGGCATCACCCTTCGTGCTTTTACTCTCGTCCTCACCATATGAATCAACAGAAACGGCACGGCATCACCCTTCATGCATTACCTCACATAATCATGGTACGGCATCACCCTTCGTGCATTATTCCTCACAATATCGGCACGACATCACCCTTCGTGCATTAACTCTCAAATAATGGCACGACATCACCCTTCGTGCATTAACACTCATAATATCGGCACGGCATCACCCTTCGTGCTTTACACTCTCTCACAATATCATGCACGACATCACCCTTCGTGCTTTACACCTTCTCACAATATCATGCATGGCATCACCCTTCGTGCTTTACACTCTTCCTCACCCAAACAATAGAAGACAATATGTCCCGGCAAGGGAATCAACAATATCAATAATAATATCCCGGCAAGGGAATCAACAATATCAACAATAATATCCCGGCAAGGGAATCAACAATATCAACAAACGTCCCGGCAAGGGACTCAGCTATAACCAATCTCGTTTCAACAATTTCTTTACAAAATAAAACTTCAATTTGAGTCAATACTCAACAATAGTCAATTACCAAGAAACTTTCATAAGCTTTTTTCAACATTAATAATCATCAATTTGAGCATGATCGATACATAATAGAGTCACAACAATAATGGTATAAGACTCACGGGCATGCTTGACACCAACGTATAGATACTCGTCACCACACCTATATGTCGTACTTGATACAAACACATAGCAAATAGACCACAACTCCTATTCCCTCAAGCTAAGGTTAGGCCAAACACTTACCTCGATTCCACGGACAAATTAAGCCTCTACTACCACTTTACCTCTCGGTTCCACTTCCAATTCGCTTGTATCTAGTCACAAATTACTTAAAGATATCAATAAATGCTAGATAAACCAATTCTAATGCATGAAAATAGATTTCTCATTCTTTTCCCCAAAAGTCAAAAATCGACCCCCGGCCCGCTTGGTCAAAACCCGAAGTTCGAACCAAAACCCGATCACCCATTCACTCACGAACTCAAATATGTAAATAGTTTTGAAATCGGACCTCAAATCGAGGTCCAAATCCCCAAAATTTGAAAATCCTAACTTCTACCTAAAAACACCCAATTTCCCATGAGAAACCCTAGATTTTGAAGTGAAATCATGTAAAAAGATGTTATAGATTGAAGAAAAAAAGTTAGAAGTTGTTTACCTATGATTTGGGGAAGAACTCTCTTCAAGAAAATCGCCTATGTGATGTTTAGGTTTTGAAAAGTTGTTAAAATAAAGAAGAATCCCGTCAAAAATCTCAATTACAGGTCTCAGATGTTGCAATTGTGACCAGGGGTTCGCAATTGCGAACCCTTTGAGAATCTACTGTTTTCGCAATTGCGAAGAAATTGTTGCATTTGCGACAGCTGGGGACTTACTGAGGTCTTCGCATTTGCGAAGAAATGCTCGCAAATGCGAACAAGACTGGCCAGGGCTTATTTCGCAATTGCGATCAGCCCCTCGCAATTACCATCATAGCAGACTTTGCAATTGCGATCCCTGATCACGCAATTGCGAGATTAGAGGCCAATACCATATCTGAAACCTGCAACAATTTTCCTAAGTCCAAATTCACACTGTAGCCTATCCAAAACTCACCCGAGCCCTCGGGGCTCCAAATCAAACATGCACGCAAGTCTAAAAACGTCATACAGACTTGCCCGTGCGATCAAATCATCAAAATAACATCAACAACTACAAATTTAACCTCAAATTCATGAAATTCTTCAAGAACATTGAAATTTTCATTTTCCCAACTAAAGGTCCGATTTGTACCAAATCAACTCCGATTCTTACCAAATTTCAAAGATTCGACTTATTTATTATTTTAAACCTGTACCGGGCTCCGAAACCAACATACGAGCCCGACACCATCAAGAACATGCATCATTTCATTTCAAAAAGCCTTTATATTTTCCAGCAAACAATTTTCTTTAAAAATTCTTTTCTCGGGCTTGGGACCTCGGAATTCGATTTCGGGCATATGCCCAGGTCCCATATTTTACTACGGACCCTACGGGACTGTTGGATCACGGGTCCGGGTTCTTTTACCAAGAATGTTGACCAAATTCAACTTTACTCAATTTTAAAGGCCAGTTTATTTTTCTAAAATTTCACATAGAAGCTTTTCGGAAACGCGCCCGGACTGCGCACGCAAATAGAGGTGAGACAAAAAGAGGTTTTTTAAGGCCTCGGAACACAGTTTTGACTTCTAAAACAAGAGATGACCTTTAGGGTCATCACATTCTCCACCTCTAAAATAATCGTTCGTCCTCGAACGGACATAGAAAAGTACCTGAGTCGGTGAAAAGATGAGGATAACGGCTCCGCATATCGGACTCAGACTCCCAGGTCGCTGCCTCAACAGGCTGACATCTCGACTGCACACAAACTTAAGGGAAATTCTTCGATCTTAACTGACGAACCTGCCGGCCTAGAATGGCTACCGGCTCCTCCTCATAGGTCAAGTCCTTGTCCAACTGGACAGTGCTGAAGTCTAACACGTGGGATGGATCGCCGTGATACTTCTAAAGTATGGACACATGAAACACTGGATGCACCACCGATAAACTCGGTAGCAACGCAAGTCTATAAGCCACCTCTCCCACTCGATCGAGAATCTCAAAAGGACCGATGAATCTAGGGCTTAGCTTGCCCTTCTTCCCAAATCTCATCACGCCCTTCATGGGCGACACCCGAAGAACCACTCGCTCTCCGACCATGAATGCCACATCACGAACCTTGCGGTCGGCATAACTCTTTTGCCTGGACTGAGCTGTACGAAGCCTATCCTGAATGATCTTAACCTTGTCCAAGGCATCCTGTACCAAATTCGTACCCAACAGCCGAGCCTCTCCCGGCTCAAACCACCCAACTGGGGATCGACACCGTCTACCATATAATGCCTCATAGGGGGCCATCTAGATGCTCGACTGATAGCTGTTGTGGTAGGCAAACTCCGCTAATGGCAAGAACTGACCCCACGAACCTCCAAACTCAATAACACATGCTCGGAGCATATCCTCCAAAATCTGAATAGTACGCTCAGACTATCCGTCCGTCTGAGGATGAAATGTTGTGCTTAACTCGACCCGAGTACCCAACTCACGCTGAACTAACCCCGCAGAAATGCGAGGTAAACTGCGTACCTCGGTGTGAAATAATGGACACGGGCACACCATGAAGACGAACAATCTCCGGATATAGATTCAGCTAACCTCTCTGAAGAATAGGAGACTGCCACATGAATGAAATGCACTGACTTGGTCAGCCTATCAACAATAACCCATATCGCGTCAAACTTCCTCCGAGTCCATGGGAGTCCAACAACAAAGTCCATCGTGATATGCTCCCACTTCCACTCAGGAATCTCAATCTTATGAAGCAAACCACCAGGTCTCTGATGTACGTACTTTACCTGCTGACAATTCAAACACCGAGCTACATACGCAACAAATCATTCTTCATTCTCTTCCACCAATAATGCTGCTGCAAGTCCTGATACATCTTAGCGGTGCCCGGATGAATAGAATACCTGGTACTATGGGCCTCCTCTAGAATCAACTCACGAAGTCCATCCACATTAGGCACACAAATACGATCCTGCATCCTCAAAACTCCATCATCTCCAACTGTAACCTACTTGGCACCCCTGTGCCGCACCGTGTTTCTAAGGACAAGAAAATGAGAATCATCATACTGCCGATCTCGGATATGCTCAAATAATGAAGAACGAGCGACTGTGCAAGCTAGCACACGGCTGGGCTCAGAAACATCCAACCTCACGAACTGATTGGCTAAAGCCTGAACATCCAAAGCAAGCGGTCTTTCACCGACCGGAATATATACAAGACTGCCCATATTGGCTGACTTCCTACTCAAAGCATCAGCCACTACATTGGCCTTCCCCAGATGATACAAGATGGTGATATCATAGTCTTTCAAAAGCTCCAACCACCTCCTCTGCCTCAAATTGAGCTCCTTCTGCTTGAACAAATACTGTAAACTCTTGTGATCTGCGAACACCTCACATGACACGCCATATAAATAATGCCTCCAAATCTTCAGCGCATGGACAATGGCTGCTAGCTCCAAATCATGAACTGGATAATTTTTCTCGTGAATCTTCAACTGCCGCGAAGCATATGCAATAACCTTGCCGTTCTGCATCAACACCGCACCAAGTCCAATACGAGATGCATCACAATACACTGTATATGGCCCTGCACCCGTAGGCAATACCAACACCAGTGCCGTAGTCAAAGTTGTCTTGAGCTTCTGGAAGCTCGCCTCACACTCGGCCGACCACCTGAACTAGGCACCCTTCTGGGTCAACCTGGTCATCGGGACTGCTATAGATGAAAACCCCTCCACAAACCGACGGTAATAACCCGCCAAACCCAAGAAACTCCGGATCTCTGTAGCTGATGTGGGTCGAGGCCAGTTCTTGACTACCTCTATCTTTTTCGGATCCACCTGAATATCCTCTGTTGATACCACGTGGCCCACGAATACAACCTAACTCAACCAAAACTCACACTTCGAAAACTTAGCATACAACTGACTGTCTCTCAGAGTTTGAAGAACGACTCGAAGATGTTGCTCGTGCTACTCTCGGCTACGGGAATAGATCATAATGTCGTCAATGAAGACAATCACGAAGGAATCCAAATAAGGCCTGAACACTCGGTTCATCAAATCCATGAATGTTGCCGGGGCATTTGTCAACCCAAACGACATCACTAAAAACTCATAATGCCCGTCCCGAGTGCGGAAAGTGGTCTTAGGGACATCGGATGCCCTAATCCTCAACTGATGGTAGCCAAATCTCAAATCAATCTTCGAAAACACTTTGGCACCCTGAAGCTGATCAAACAAATCATCAATCCTCGGCAATGGATACTTGTTCTTGATGGTGACCTTGTTCAACTACCGATAATCAATACAAATTCTCATCGATCCATCTTTTTTCTTAACAAACAATACCGGCGCACCCCAGGGCGAGACACTAGGTCTAATGAAGCCCTTATCAAGCAAGTCCTGCACTGCTCTTTCAACTCCTTCAACTCTGGCGGGGCCATACGATATGGCGGAATAGAAATGGGCTAAGTGCCCGGAGCCAAATCAATGCAAAAGTCGATATCCCTATCGGGGGCATCCCCGGCAGGTCTGCAGGAAAAACCTCTGGAAACTCACGAACAACTGGCACGGAATCTATAGAAGGAACCTCAGCACTAGAATCACGCACATATGCCAAGTAAGCCAAACACCCCTTCTCGACCATACGCCGAGCCTTCATATAAGAAACGACCTTACTGGTAGAATGACCAGGAATCCCTCTCCACCCCAATCGAGGCAACCCCGGCAAGGCTAAGGTCACGGTCTTGGCGTGACAATCCAATATGGCATGATAAGGTGACAGCCAATCCATCCCCAATATGACATCAAAATCAACCATATCCAGAAGTAAGAGATCTACACGGGTCTCAAGACCCCCAATAATAACCACACACGAGCGATAGAAACGATCTACAATTATGGAATCACCCACCGGTGTGGAAACATATACAGGAGCACTCAAGAAATCACGAGGCATAACCAAATATGTAGAAAAATAAGATGACACATAGGAGTATGTAGACCCCGTATCAAATAGAACTGAAGCATCTCTACTGCAAACTAAAACCGTACCTGTGATAACTGCATCGGAAGCCTCAGCCTCAGGTCTGGCTAGAAAAGCATAACATCGGGGCTGGGCCCCACCACCCTAAACTATATCCCCGACGGCCTCCTACTGGCTAGCCTCCACCTCTAACGGCTTGACCTCCACCTTTAACGGCCTGACCTCCACCTCTAACACCTCCACCTCAACCTCTAGCTGCCAAAACCCGCTCTAGCTGGTTGGGCGGGCTGCGGAACACCCGGTGCCTGAACCATAGCATGAGAACCCTGATGCTGAGAACTGATCGAGGCTCGAGGGAAAAATTTAGCAATGTCCCTAGGATCGCCACAAGTATAACAAGTCCTCGGCCGCTAGGATTACTGACCCTGAAACTGGCCCTGATGGCTTGAGTAATCACCCTAATAACTCTGGAGCGGAGGTGCACTGATAGGAGCTGGTGATGCACTATAGGGTAGTTGATCCGAATATTGTATATGAGAACCACGGCCACCTAGAGCACCCTAAGAAGCCTGAAGTGCTGAATGAAACGGCCTGGGAGGATGGCCCTTACCAAAAGAATCCCTGCCTCCAGACGAGGCACCACTGAATCTACCCGAATGACGAGGCCTCTTGTCAGACCCCTGACCACTCCCCTGTGATAGAACCATCTCAACTCGCCGGGCCGCATTGGCCGCATCTTGAAAAGAAATCTCGCTCCCTGTCTCCTTGGCCATCTGCAATCGAATAGGCTGAGTGAGTCCCTCAATGAACCTCCTCACTCTCTCTCTCTCTCTCAGTGGGAAGTATAATAAGAGCATGACGAGCCAAGGCAATAAATCTGGTCTCGTACTGAGTGACAGTCATAGAACCCTGCTGAATGCGCTCAAACTACCTCCGATAGTCCTCCCTCTGAGTGATAGGAAGAAACTTCTCCAAAAATAGCTGAGAGAACTGATCCCAAGTCAAAGCCGGTGACCCAGCTGGTCTAGCCAAACAATAATCCCTCCACCAAGTCTTGGCGGAACCTGACAGACAAAAAGCAGCAAAGTCGACCCCATTGGTCTCCACTATCCCCATGTTCCAAAGATCCTTGTGATAACTGTCCAAATAGTCCTGGGAATCCTCTGAGGTTGTACCACCATAAGTAGTAGTGAATAGCTTGGTGAACTTGAAAAACTCCACAAAGCATCAGCAGACATAGCTGTTCCATCACCGGTCTGAGCTACGATACCCAGCTGAACTACTCCAACTGGCTGAGCTACTGGAGTCTGAAACTGAGAAGCCACCTGCTCCGGAGTGCGAGTAGCGGGAGTCTGTGCTCCTCCCCTAGCCTGAGAGACGGCTGGTGCTACAGGAAGTAAGCCTGCCTGGGCGACACTCTCCATAAGGCCCGCTAGACAGACCAGAGTATCCTGAAGTACCGGGGTAGCGATGAACCCCTCTAGGATCTGAGCTGGCCCCGCTGGAATTGTCTGGGCCGTAAACTCCTCCTCGAACTCTATCTGAGGCTCTGCCACTGGTGCTTCTGCTCTGGACTGAGCCTTGCCCCTGCCTCGGCCCCTAGGCACGACTTCGGCCTCTGCCCCTCGTAGGAGCTGCCACTGGGGGCTCGGGCTGCTGATCAGCGGATGAAGAAGCACGTGTTCTCGCCATCTACAAAAAAACAGAGTAAAAGTTCATCTCACGACAGAGAAAAATAGATGTGAAGTTATTCCTAAACTCTGTAGCCTCTAGGGGATAAGCACAGACGTCTCCGTACCGATCTCTCAGACTCTACCTAGCTTGTTGGTGAATTGTGAGACCTAGGCAACCTAGTGCTTTGATACCATTATTGTTATCAGACCATACCAATAGTTTACACAAAACAAGTATTGATTTTTTTATGTGAAAAGAAAGGTGTCAAGCTTTTGGATATTTTGCCTTCATGACTTTTCACAATCTTGAAATTAAAAAAGTATTTTATGCTACTTTCATACTTTGGTTGCAATCACTTGCAACATTGCCCATGATACAGTAGATGTAGAAATATTTTCTTGCTTATGAACATGCCAAAAAAGAAAATTTCAGATTTTTCTTTCCACTACTTCACAAGTTCTTAGTATAAAAGGTAGTCCATGAGTTTATCTATATTTAGACTTTAGGAGTGTAATTGCATATTTTTATCCATCTCTTTTGTGTAGGACAGTTGAATAACGGAAAAACATTATACATTAATTTAAACATATTTCATTTTCCCTTTTGTGGATGTTACTATGCATAAAACAACATTAATTTAAAGACGGTGATTAAGAGCGATCAGGGCCAAAGGAAAGGTCAAACTCATTAGTAATATATAATTAACTATAAATTGTATAGAAATATATGCTAACCAAAGCAAATTTATGAATTAACCAAGATGTATGTTGTTTTAGGTGTTTTCTTTGTCACAAAAATAGCTGTAGTTTAAATTTGTTATAAACCAGCAAATCATTTAAAAAATTATTTAGTATGTCTTAGCGACTGCACGAAGCGCGGACAAATTTACTAGTTTTTAACATGGTCTCACATATTACAACTTTTGTTATAAAATATAATAACGGTGGATGTCCATAACCACCAAATGAGTAATACCCACTACTCTTTTCCATTATCTCCATAACTCTCACTACTCTAATACGTATGGAGTTATGATTGTAACTCTCACACCTCCCCCATGATCTTCTACCATGATCTCAAATGCTTAATGGCATATTTATGGAATTCTTTTGGTATACCTCTATGTAGTACTGTAAATAGAGGATGAGAAGTTATTTTGCAACACACTTGAAAGAAATAAGAAGCTCTCATTTCTTGCTCTCTATATTCTTGTCTATTTTCTTATTTCATATTGTTATTTTGATTTAGTTTCTTAACACGTTATTAGCACGGTCTCTAAACTATTATGAGCTCGATTTTGATTTTTCTAATTTGATTCTACACTGACAGTTGTCTGGTGTCGTTATGACGTGCCCATTTTGCCAATAGAAGAAAAGGTAAACATTATGCTTTGTCTTTCTTCACATCAGGTGAGTAAGCAATAAATATTTTTTGTTAGAAACTATCAAATATTTAACGTATTGTGAGTGCTACTTATTACTGTGATAGCAAGGAAAAAATATATTTTGGTCATACTGATTAGAAGCATAAATTATCATAAAGAAAACAAGAAATACTTCACATTTTTATCTAGGTTGATCAATTATTTCTTTGAAATTCGGAAAACAAACCAGCTATTGAGTAAGTATACTTCATAACTTATGGTCGTATCATTTGAATAAGCAAGCATCGATTAGTATGACTACTAGAAGAGGTATTTTCGAGTATCCATGGCCTACTTGATGTTCACTACTGGCTCACCATTTTTAAGTATTTTTTATGAATGATGCACAAGTTACAATTGGTAAGTTGTTACCTATAGTGTCACTTTTCAGGTAATATAAATGATGAATTTAAGTATTTGTACTATATACGTGTTGTTACCTATATGTTGTACTATTGATAAATTGATTCACTAATTGCTTGGTTGAAGTGAGTGAAAGAAAGTCTATGGTGTTAAATCAAATCTAATAGGCAGATATATCCCGAAAACAACAATATTTTTTTAGAGATGCTCAATAAATATTATGACAATGATTTTATGATCCAGTTAAACTCTAATAGAATTAAGAAGAAATGTACTGACCATAAACAGTTGTATTTCATAAGTCTATATTTCATATAGATGCTACAAATAATTGATAAAGCTTTACGCTAATTTGAGATTTGTACACTTATTTAAGAAAGCAAATTTGATTTGATAAGTTGCAAATTAGTTGTGTATAACTTTCTTGGAATGTGATTAAAATTAAGGCTTGATAGTTGATCTCAATATTGTTTAGCCTATTATGCCATTGATTGAGGGTAAAGCGGTAAATTCAAGTCCACTACACCATGAGAATAAGACATCGGGTTTTGAATCCTGATTCTCCATGATTGTAAGAGTTGAGTTCGAGTTCCAACTAATATAGCCTATAAGCCTTTATATGGGTAAGACATTGGGTTTGTGTCGCAATGCACCATACTAATGATATAATGATGACTGAGGCAAATAAATATTATGCTTTTGATAAAAAAAATATGAAGTTTGTCCCATTTGATTTGCTCCATTCTTGAAGTGAATGTGATAGCGGTGCATAATAAGTCTAAATGAAGACAAGTGGTTGACCAATGAACATAGCCGCGCCAAAGATCAAACTAATAATAATCATCATGGTAATTGTTAAAAGGAGAAGAATAAGGGTTCTCGAAATAATCCTTCAAAGGTGAAGAAAATATGTATCGATGTGGTCTGTTAATACGAGACACGCTCACATGATTATAATCCATTACTTGAAATTGTGACTTGTGATAAGCATTGTAAATGCAGACTCATTCCTGAAGATGAATGTGAAAATATATACTTTATGTGATAAAAATTATGCATAATAATGTGCTTATGTATGGTTGGATAAATACCACAACTCACCTCTAAGGGAAGTTTGAGAGAAATAAAGATAATAAATTTTACAATGTGGTTACATGACTATGTCATTGGTCGCGTATATGTGGTACGCCAAAAATATTTTGTCGTACCTTATATAAAGTTATTAAAGGAAAAAGTAAAGCAAGACTGATTTTTCTTATGTGATTTTGACCATGATAATTATTATGATATAATTTTTTCGTGAAGGAGACATTCACCATATGGATGGTGTGACAAAAGATCATGTAGTATAAAATTAACGAAGAGCTCAAGAAGAACTAATTGGTTACTATCCGGATGAATGAAATTGTTAAAGACACTGATATTTTAGTAAGCTCAAAAGAAATTTTTTGAGTTTCAAATATATTAGCCAAAGTGGTTGGCATTTGAGACTATAAATGAAAGAAAGATTAAATATATTCATATTACTATAATCACACTAGGTAAATATAAAAGGTTACCCGGTTTTCTTCTATTTGTACTACACAATTATAAGCATGATGATGGAATCACATGCCATAGTAAATTAGATGTTTACTAAAATAAATATCAGTTGGCATGACCGGTTGGCCATCCCGGTTCAATTATGATGTGAAAATTGAATGAGAATTCACATTGGCATATATTGAAGAAATATAAGATTCTTCATAGAAACACAGTAAAAGACACACATGCGAAACACAGTAGAACATGCTAAAGATCAGAGAAACTTTAAAGGATAACTTAACGAAACCCTAAATCGGAAAAAGATGAAGGCTCTGAAGGTAAAGTTTTGAAAGAACTTTGAGAAAATGTTTAAAAGCTTAGAGAAAACACTGATATACAACGGATCTAAAAGAATCGGAAAAACCTCGAAGGGTTAGGGTTTCAGAAGAACCCAGGTGNTGCTGCTTATTCTCATGATATACCAGCTAAGGTTGGGATTGAATTCCTTGATTTCTAGAACGAATAAAAGGTGATATATATATATATATATATATATATATATATATATATATATATATGGGCCCAGTCACCTGAGATGGCCATTTACTATTATATAATTTTGAAAGATGCATCTATTGTATGGTCGCATGTGCGTTGATTATCAACTTGCAATTTGGCTTTTGCAAGGTTGCTTGCTCAAATTAGAGCATAATTCCAGAATGTAAATTGTGATGATAATGCTGGTTTAAATCCAAGTTGGTTTAGTAGAAATTGTATGCCTCCTAGCTAAACCATTGGTTATGAGAACAAAACTCCAAATAGAAATTTTGTATGAAGTGTATTATTTAATATACAACAGCACTTGTACGCATCTAGCCAACAAGTTATGATACATTCTCCCCATCACAATTGGTTCAAGGTCAGGAACCAAATAATTTCATCTAGAAATATGGATGTACTATATGATATAATTGTGTCACCACAATGCACAAAGATTGGTCCCCAAAGAAGGTTGGGGATATGTGTTGGTGATCCCAACATTATGAGGAGAAAATGAGCAGCTGAAAAAAGTAATACATGGAATGAATTATATGAGTACACTTAAATCCTCGTACAAGAAAATATTAATTTGAAGTTCATGTGATAATTCATTTGCAAAAATTGCCATGCGCATTTGCTGACCCAAAACTAAATGTCATATTTCAGCTACTAATGCTCCAAATAGAATAAAGTCCATGATGGACATAGTCTATGGAACGCATGAAGCATAATAGACTAATCGGTTCCAAAGATAAAACTCCTTGAAGAAGGAGAGGAGCAAATGTTCAAGATGGTCATAATAAGGAGGCAAATGTTTTATAAGAGCACCATGGCATAACACTTCATAAGACTTCATGGGAGAGGCTCAGGTACCTGAAAATAATGAGATAAAGAGATCTCAATAAGTTATATCTTTATTGGGTAACGATGGAACCGATATAAAATGATCGTCAACGATATTGTTGATATAATGTAGCGCTCAATATTATTAATATTGACGAGGATCTTGAGCTCAAATCTGTCATGGAATTTGGACAGACAAATGATTTGCCAAATGAAAAATACGCAATGAAAATTGACTTCACCAGAAAAATATGAAATTGGACGGATAGTCCATTGTGCAAAAAGTGAAATGAAAAATCAAGACGATAGACATAAAGACGACTTGTGGCATAAGATTTTCGTAAATATCCTGGTATTAGTTATATGGAGACATGTTCTCCTGTGGTGAATGGAGTCATTTCAGATTTTGGTCTAACAATACATTTGATATGCATATAATGAAAATCCTTGAAGGATTTAAATCGTTCTGAAGCATATTAAGGTTCCCAAGAAATTCATTAAATAAAGCTTCGGCAAATTCTTATGTAGATTAGAGCGATCATGGCGTACATGATTTATTTTTGTGTCTAGTGCAATTGGTGCACTAATATATCTGGCTAGAACCGTGAGTATAACAATATGCTAGCGAGATATAGTTTTATTCCAATGTGGAGATATTGGAATACAATTAGTGTTATATTTCAAAAGGAATACTTGATGTAGATTTGTTTATTCTAACAAATATAGCCAAGATTTTGTTGGTTATGCAAATGCAGGCATTTTCCTGAAGTTCGTTCTTCAAATGAAGAAAATGCTTTTGTAATACATTTGTTTCATTCGGCACTCGACCAAGATAAAACGAGGTAAATTTCAATAATTTAACCTGGGATTGAAAAAACGAGATCGTCAATTTTTTGCAGTACGGAATACTACTTGAAGATAAGAAAAAGGCTCAGGCAGTCCGTCGAAAGGCTGCCTGTTATTGTTCTGATCGAGGCAATTTATATCGAAAAATGTTCGGTGATCCTTTAGCAAGGTGTCTCGGACCCTCTCAAACGGAGTATGTGATGAGAGAAGTACATGAAGGACATTGTGGAAATCACGCAGGAGTAAGATCCCTGGTAAAAACTCTAATTAGACCAGGGTATTACTGGCCGAAAATGGAAGAAGAAGCCAAAAATTTTGTGGCCAAATGTGACAAGTGCCAAAGATATGGTAACAACATGCATCGACCAGCAGAGTTATTACATCCGGTTGTTGCATCGTGGCCTTTTATGAAGTGGGGGATGGATATCGTGGGTCACTACCACAAGCCAAAGGAAAGGTACGATTTTTATTAGTGCTCATTGATTATTTTACTAAGTGGGTAGAAGCAGGTGACTTCAAACAGCTACGAGAAAAAGAGGTCAGAGACTTCAATTGGCGAAACATCATATGTCGGTTTGGGGTTCCAAAAGAAATTGTGTGTGATAATGGCCCGCAGTTCGTAGGTGCACAAATCACATAATTCTTTCAAAGTTGACAAATTAAAAGGATTACTTCAACACCTTAGCATCATGTGGCCAATGGACAAGCTGAATCAAAAAATAAAGTTATTATTATTAACTTTGAAGAAAAGACTAGAGGAGTCGAAAGGTAAGTGACCAGAAGTGCTACCTGGAGTCTTGTGGGCTTACCGAACAACAGTAAAAACAAGTACGGGAGAGACACCATTTTCACTTGTATATGGTGCTGAAGCCTTAATTCCAGTTGAAATAGGAGAGCCAAGTACGAGATACACCCGAGCAACCGAAGAGTCAAATAAGGAGGAGATGCGAATAAATCTCGATTTGCTTGAAGAAAGGAGAGAAAGAGCTTTAATAAGGATGGCTGTGCAGAAACAAATTATTGAGCGATGTTACAATCGGAAAGCTCATCTTAGGTACTTCAATATTGGGGACTACGTACTCAAGAAAGTTTTTCAATCCACAAGAGCAGCAAATGCAGGAAAGTTGATTCCAAATTGGGTAGGACCTTACAAGGTTCGAGGTATTGCTGAAAAAGGTGCATAAGAGTTGGAAACCATGGATGGCAAGGTTCTACCCTCGAGTTGGAATGTTGTTCATCTGAAGAAGTACTATTTCTATGGAAAGGAAATACCCACGGTCAGGTATCCCTTAATTACGATTTTTATTTTTGTACAGTTAAAATTATACTAACAATTTTAGATGATAGGCAAAAAGCTAGCCCGCACCAAATGATGATATTAGACCTGAAAGACACGCCGAAATAACATAATTCCCGGTCTAGGGTTACAACCTTTCTGATGGAAATATAAAGGGTTAAGTAGTCATCATCTAAATTATACCTCCGAGTCCCGTATGTTTTTCCTTTTCAGGAAAAGGACCGCATGGAAGGAATAATCAAGTGCTCGAGATTTCATACTTTAAAGCTCAAACACTTGGGGGACTATTTATATATAAGGAAGGCAAAGAAGATTGGAACAATCAGAATTCAAGTCAAGCCTTAAAGTTTACCCAACAAATTGAAAGTTTAGAGCAAAATCAAGAGCCAAAAATGCAAGCCTGATTCAAAAACCTATGAAGAATACACTCGTGGATGCAAATTCTAAAATTTTACAGATGTATAGGTTAAAGGCAATATTTAGTCATGGGTTGCCAAGATATACCCTCGAATTTTTTACAAATATGTTATAAAGAAAACAGTTACGAAAAAGTTATATATGATACTTAAATACATGTAAAATATTATTTAGTTTGAAAGTTCAAATGAGACAAAACTTTCCTCAAAGTTATTCAAAGAAACATGTGTGTTCCTATTTCTTCTTTCGTATGTTTACACCATTATGAAGTTGAGACGTCTTCTTCGTTAAGTGTCTTATATAAAAGGGCCCTCTTTTATAATTCGTGCTTGTTCAAAAAGTCACGAAATTAGCAAAGCATTTTTAAATGCAAAAGTTAAAATAACAAAGGGTGAAACAAAAACCCAAGCATTAAAACTAAGTAGAAAATAAAGCCCCAAACTTATAAAGAAAAAGGCAAGGGCAAACCACTAAGAGAGTAAAACAGAATCTCAAAATAAAGATGTCATGAAAGTTGGACAAAAAACTTTATAATATCATGATAACTTGGTTAAAACAAAGTATGAACTTGGTCTCAACCTAATTGTCTTTACAAAAAACCCCGAACCGGACTAGGGGCAAGATCTTCCAAAACATCACCCCAAATGGGACCAGGGGTAAACTTCCAAATGTTCCACCAATTAAAAAAATAAAACAATACTTCAAATTTTCTTAAACTTTCACTGAGGGGCAGAATCTGAACCAGTAGGGTGAAAAATGGCATCATCAGAAGCAGGAAGAGTAACTTGAGCGGAAGGAGATTGAATAGCAGCCTCACCAGGAGTAACTTCATCACCCTCAGGAATGTCAGTCACGGGTGAAGGAAAGCTTTGGCTTTATTGGGTTTTCTCAATGGTCTCTTTGATCTTTGCAATTTCAGTAACTAAGTCAAAGCCTTCCCGGCTTGCTTCCATTAAAGTATCATGGCGTGTGTTCAAAAAAAGCCCAACTTACTTCAACGGCAGCCTTATCCTCAAGAGCTTCATAATCTCTTTCCCAATGCTCAATCTCATTCCTAAGTTCTTCCTTTTCAATTAAGGCAGCATCATAAGAAGCCTGCAGGTGGGCAAGTTAGTTCTCCAAAAACCGAACTCTGTTTGAAGACACTCGGAGATCTTCTTGAGCTTGGGTGAGCGTTTGAACAAGCTCACTAGCGTAAACTTCTTTCTGATTCAATAGGTCCTTCAGACCTCTGATCTCTTCAGTAGCTTTAGAAAGTTGTTCAGCAAATGAAGACTTAAGAATGTCTTGTCTTTGCCCGCCTGATTAGAAGAGGCTCTCTCAACCGCTAATTCTCCTGCCATAACCTTTACTTGCTGCTCCAAGGTACATTTGTTTTCCTCTAAAACTTCCATTTCGAGTTGGAGACTCTCATACTGCACTTTCTAACTATCTGCCTCAGTATGATTGTCATTCATCAGCTGTTGTATATGGACAATCCTTTTCATCATCTCCATACCGATGAGATTAATCTACATAGAGAGAAAAAGAAATGTGATACTAGTAAAAGAAAAATCACATAAGATAAAAAGGCGAGGTTTATACCTTCAAGGATGAATGCACAATATTGTTTATCCATGTTAGAGAGCTATGACTTTCTAGATTAGACTTCTCAACTGGGCCTATCAGTGGTTTCAACCACACGTTAGCCTGGCCGGATTTCTTCAAAAGGTTACCATCTGCAGGAATCTCAATGGTAACTTGTTTCATTGCCCTGCTTCCACTAGAAGAACCAATTTCAGTACGGGAAGTTGTGGCAGTAGGAACGGACGAAGAAGTCAAAATAGCCATGGGCGGAGCAGTAGCGACAATAGTAGGCACAGGCAACTAAGGTTCTTTTGGAGTAGAAACAGGAAAAGAGGTAAGAGGCACTTCCTCAGAAATAAAGCTAAGGTTTTCATCATCAAATCCACGAGAAAAAAGGTGTTCAGTAGAGTCACGGGGTGCTACAGGCGTCTCTTCATCATAACTTACTAAAGTAGCACTTTCAGGCCCGAACATAGAAATAGAACGAGGAGGAGAAGTAGCTTCATCATCTGAAATTACTCGTCTTCTAGCCTATGGCTTACGAACCAAATAGCCTTCATCCCTCTCCTCTTCATCTTCGGAATCCTGTGGCCTATCAGATTTTCTTTTTGATGAAGAACGCAAGATTATTCCTGAGCTTTTTCTAGAGAGAGCCTTGAAGCATTAATTGATTCAACACTCACACCCCGGATGGGAAACCCTAATAAAGAAAAGGGTTAACAAGTTCTAAGATAAGAACAAAAATAAAGAAGAGAGTGAAAGAGAAAGTTACCGTGAGTCTTAGCTTTCCCTCCAAATCTGTTTGAAAGGTATTTCCAGGACCTTACTTCCATAGGAGCAACTGTTAATAATTTTTCTACCCAACCATGGAAATCAGGAATCTCCTTAACGGTTCCTATGGTTGCTGAAAAAGAAAAGTAAAACAGTTACGAGAAGTACAAGCTCTTCACAAAAAAGAGGTGAAACAAAAGATTGAAAGAAAAAACTTACGTGCAAAGTTCCACTTCTCAGGGAAGGGCATGTTTTCTTCACCTACTAACCCACTTGTGGGAGCGGCAACGAATCGGGCATACCAGCCACGATCTTTATCATCCTCGGGGCTAACAAAAACTCTCTTACTTCTTGCCACGAGAATAAAAACCCCGTGACGAAATAATTTGGGAGAGTAAAGATGAATTAGATGGTAAAAGGTGAAGGGTAACTGAGCCAGTTTGCTAAATACATAAGGCATGCCACATCCCTCCATACGATAGGGCCAATCTGTCCTAAACACACATAAAAAAACGGCAAAATTCAATGATAATTGGGTCAATATGAGGCCTAAAACCTAATGTGAAGGGATATGTATACACAAAAGAAAAACCAACTTTAAAAGAAGTGATCCTTTGATTCTCATTAGGAACCAGAATTGGGAAGTCAAATTTCCAATGGCAGTCTTTACGCACAACAGAAATCAAACCTTCAGTAATCTGGGAAGGGTAAACATCAGCACGATTATGAGAAGTCATAGAAGTGACTTGGTTCCTAATCGATTCCCTATCAGAATAGAAAGAAAGTTCAGCAGGGATGATCTCATCAATAGAAGGTTCACGAATTGGTTCACTAGAATCTCTATTTCTAACAGAAGATCTATGTGAAAAAGAGGCCCTAGTTCTAGAAGATGATGGAGGAGTAGAACTAGGTTGAGAAGAAGAGCCACGTACAGAAACTGACCCTAAACTACGCAACCTACCACCTCTCTTACTTCTAGTAGGAGCAGAAGAAGGGGGAAGTTGGTCTACAATGAGGAATTTACGAGGATCGGGATTTGAAGAAGACATAGTTGTATGAAGAAGTAAAACGTATTGAAGAACAGGATGTGGACAAAGAACACTGAAGAAATTTTTTTCGTGAAAGTAAAGACAAAAGATGTATTTATATGGAGAAGCAACCGTTATGCAAAAAAGGTAGTGATGGAAACATCATCATGAAAACTATCACTTCGTGATTGATGCAGTCGTAAAAAAGCCCTAGAATCCGCTGAAGAGTTGCAGATCCATTCGATGACCACCACGTGCTACATGCATTAAATGAAAGTGTCACGCCCCGAACCTGGGTCTGGACGTAACACGGCACTCGGTGCCTGACTACATATGACCGAGCGAACCAACTGGCTGGCTGAATCAACATGTGGTATCATAACATACTGAATGCGGAAGATAAACTAACACATGCTGATATACTAAAAATCTAGATGATATAAATCAAAGTGCGAAAATACTAATACAATTCTGAAACATATTTGCAGCCAACATAGCTTAATATGAAAAGTATGTGACTCTGTCTAACTGTTACTCTAGTCTATGAAGCCTCTAATGAAATACTGAAAACACTGACTGTCTGAAAATACTTAGGACTGTAAGGTAATGATAATGCCCCGAAAGAACTGGGCATCACCAAACAGCTGATACGAGAGTCCTAGCGCTCTGAATCGTCAACCTGTAAATTATTACCTGCATTGTGAGATGCAGGCCCCGGGCAAAAGGGGCGTCAGTACATTTGAATTGCACTGGTATGTGAAGCAACTGAAAGAAAGAATTATAAATGCTGAAACTGAAATTGAGCTGATAATTGAGAATCGATAATTGATACTGAAATGATAACTATTGAAACAGAAACTGAAATGATAGCTGATAACTGATAACTAAATTGATAATTGATAACTGAAATGATAACTGATAACTGATAACTGAACTGATAACTGATAACTGAAATGATAACTGATAACAGAACTGAACAAAGGAAGTAAGGATATGAATACTCCCTCTTCTGAATGATGAACAACCTATTTATCTGAATAAGCTACGGCCTCGGGCCCAATATATATGTGCACATGCTACGGCCTCAGGCCAAGTATACGTATACATAACTACGGCCTCAGGCCCAAAAATACATAAAGCATAAGCTACGGCCTCAGGCCCAAACATGCATAAAGCATAAACTACGGCCTCAGGCCCAAACATGCATAAAGCATAAACTACGGCCTCAGGCCCAAATACAGGTGTTCAACATTCAGGAACTGAGAATCAAACTGCAATACATGATAGTGAAATACTGAATCACGTTGAGTTACATGATACTTGAATACTGGATCACACTGAGTTACATTATACTGGAATACCGAATCATACTGAGTTACATAATACTAGAATACTGGATCATATTAGGTTACATAATACTGGAATACGGAATGGGACTAGACTGAGACATGTGTTCTTGAACTGATTATGAATACTGAAATTTCAACTGTATATGGCATACTGAGTAATCTATACTAAGACTCGGGGCATCAAACCCAAGTCTATATTGAATACGCACTGAACTCACAACGTTCAGAATGAAAGTCATGAGCGAGTTACGAAGATAGAGAATAGAAGCTCTACAACTATTCAAGGAACTAGGCTTAACTATATTTCTGAGGCAATTAGTAACATCATAAAAGAAACGTAGTCTAGGGAGAATCATTAACATTCCCAAACATAGAGAGTTAGCCTCACATACCTTAACTTCCTGCTCTTGAGCGTAATACAACATTCTCCAACCCTTTCAACTTTAATCTATATCAATACAAGTCAAAGGGATTCCATATTAGTAAAAATACTCATGTTTTGGTTACTTAGGCATCTTCTCAAACACTTGGTGGCATAAATCTTCATAGTCCTTATTAATGGTATTTCTACACCCAATAACCCATTCTCTTGCTCCTAAATAAATTCTAAAGTCTCAAATGGTTATAAACAACATTATTCTTTATCACCCATAAGGTAATCAACACCCATAACCAATAATAACCAATCAACAACCCAAACCTATCACCGATCATGCTTTTCTACCAAATCTATCAACTCATATCTCATGAAATAGAGTCTATAATCATTAATTCAATGATAGAATCAACTAGAGGGTGAAGATATTACCTTTTTGACATTCACTTCTTGAATTCGAGTTCTAGGGTTTCTTTTCTCAACAATGATGTCCCAATCGAATATCTAATGATATGGAGGGTTTACCCATGTTAATAAGATGTTGGAAATTTGAAATTAAGTTAGAATCACCATTAGAACTTACCTTGGGTGGTGGAGGGACCCTTAAGGAGTTAGGTTTTTGAGAGCTTTACTTTCTAGAGCAAGTTTTCATGTTGTGGGGCTGTGGAGGACGAAATAGGGCTAAAAAAACGACTTCCCAAGTCGTCCACCGCGTCCCGGTTGGCGCGGCCGCGGTCCCGACCGCGGTAAATCGCTGGAACACTGCCTCGCCACCGCGGTCGCGGTAAAACGCGGCGGACCGCGGTGGTTGCATACCATTCTGTAAAATGGGCATAACTTTTTGCACAGAGCTCCGTTTGGGCTCCACAATATATCGTTGGAAAGCTATTTCAAAGGCCTACAACTTTCATGCTTTAAGTTTTCCAAAATTCCTTACAAATTTTCAGTAAAACCTGCTGGAAGATGGACCTTCCGCAAACTTAGTCGATTTTGTCAAATCTTATGCACCTCACTCTCCGTCTTGATTCCAAAACAACTATTTTCACCCATAATCATCCCGATGGGACTTCATATGTCCAAAATATAACCTTACTACTCCTTTAACTCATTCATACCTAATTCGAATGTGCGGGGTATTACAGGAAGTGACATGCGACGCGTCAGTTCAGAAGAAGGTATAATGATATATGAGAAATGACGGCAAAAATTCCCGCTTTAAATGAGATCCACTTCCCAAATATTCAATTGCTGAATAATTGGCAAGTGGGGGACTATCTGTATTGGAGAAAATAAATATTACACGTGAAATTAATTATATGGCTGACATGGCAAGACACGTGGATCATTAGAAAAGTGACATCTGGAAAAGAGTACTTAAAAAGATGTGAGTCTTAACAGGTACGAGCGAAATGTCTAAGAGACGAGAAGAAACGGTTTCTCGAGTCTCTTTAATAATTTGAAGAGACACCGGTGGAATGAACCAAGACAGGAAAAATGACAGGTTCATTGGTCTTCAATGAATAATCATGAATCATTACAAACGTTACATACTCTTCACAAAACAGTTACGATTACCAATTATAATATTTTATTAATGTCATTAATGCTCATAATGACTTGGTCATAAAGTGTAAAAGACGTTGTACTAAGATATGACTATATGAGGAATAGAAATGTAATTTGTATGGACACATTCTGATTATTACTGGAATACAATTATTTACTTGTGTTTTACAATGATTACTTTGCTATTTCATATTCTAATTTTCCTTTCTTATTGCAAAAATATTTCTTTTCTTGATTATTAGTAACCCGAGTACTTCTAAAAATAGGCTTTAACCGAAATTTCTATTTTTTGGTTATACAATATTCAAAGAGGTCTCAGAAGCAGCTTGTCCTATATTCACTACGTCCCCTGTTTGGCTATACCGACGGTAATAAGCTATTAAATCTTGGATCTTTCGAAACCTGAGATTACAAGTTGCAATCAACATTTTTGACCAAAGGTTTTGAGGTTTAAACTTATTGGATTATGACCCCCGAAGTGATCCACTAAATGATTGGGTCAAAACGGATCAAAATAATGTAACTCGTCTTATAAAAATGTATCTCACAAAAATTAAATTTGGAAGTTGGAAATTATATAAATCTGAAATAACTGTTTCTGAAAAACCGAAAAAAGATAATGTCTCTCTCGAAGTACATTTTAAAATCTTGGTCAAGTACTCATTGTTGCTCTAATAATGAAAAAAATATATCTTAAAATTGATTAATCGAACACAAACTATTATTTTTTTTAAAAGCATTCCTGATAAAAAAACCACTTTTTCAAAATAAGAAATTTTGGAAGCTTGGCAGCTAGGCCATGAGCTTTTTTATTCATTTGATCTGCCCAAGTTTGACTCAGCTTGACAATTTGCTATATATACCTGAGATGCTGATTTGCATCAAGCCTGTTGCCGAAGATATAAGTATTCATGATTTTCCGGAGGCTTTTCCACATAGAACTGATAATGATTAAGTGCATGGATTGCATCTGGGATTGTTCTACTGCTGAAGGCCAAACCTTGCTTTTGAATAACTTCTTTTGCCAGGGCTGATGAAGATATTACCACCGTCGTTATTTGGCCCGATCTGAGGCTGATTTTAGGGCCATATTTTTCAGCTAGCTTCGCGAGGGACTGGTGGGGTTGATCACCAAGAATGTTGTGAAGATTTCCGATCAATGGTAGTTGAATTGGTCCTGGTGGAAGTTTTTTGTTACATCTGTTGCTTACTGAAAGGCAAGAAATGCATTCAAATAAAGTCCAGGTAACTGGTAATACACCCAAAATTAGGGGTGTTCATAAAAATCCGAAAAATCGAACCAAACCGAAAATCAAACCAAACAGACCAAAAAAATCGATACTTTTTTGTTTGGTTTGGTTTTGGTTTTGAATTTTAAAAACCGATCAAATTTGGTTTGGTTTTGATTTTAATCAGAAAAAAACGAACCAAACCGACTATAGGAGTAGCTATTTCAAATTTATTATCACACATATATATATATATGTGTATATTTTTATACAAAATTTCAAAAAAATTATGGTAAATGTTGTTGGACTTTAAGCCATTGGGCTTTAAAGTAGAAGAAGTGTGAATTGGAAATGGAGGGAAAAATGAAAATTTGAAGAAGTGAACTTTTGTCTTGCACTTTGTCCCTCATTGGTGAGAGACAATCACATTTGTGTGCTTATATATAGAATCACTTCTTAAAGCTCTTAATAGGAGTTGAAGAGAATGAACCCTCGCGCCGTCGTCGTCGTCGCTCGGCTTCGGCTTCGGCTTCGGCTTCGGCTTCGGCTTCAGCTTCGTCAAATGATCGATCGATAAGATTATTTTTGGACAAAATTTATTTAATTATTTAATAATTAATTAAATGCCAAATCACTGTTGAAAATACACCAGAACCCTGCTGAACCGCGGCAGGCAGATTCAGAGAGCCTCTCTGACCGCGGTTCTGCCGTAACCGCGGCAGGCAGCGTATTCTTCTGAAAAGGCACCTTTTCCAGACACCTCTTCAGATAATTGCCTATAAATTCTGAGGCAAGGCTCCATTTTCTACACACGAAAAACACTCTAGAACTTCTTTCTTTCTGAATATACTGCATCCTAATTCGCAGTCTCTCTCTCTCAAATTCGTAAGTGTGATTTTGCTCCGTTCTTTGAGTTCGTTGGTATCCTGCAGTTTGTATTGCCACTGTTGCAGGAAGGTTTATTCCATTTTATCCTGGGAGGATTTAATCCATTACCTTGGCAACGTGTGAGGGGGTTAAAATTCCTTAAGGACACACAAGAAAATTGTGGACTCGGAATATTTCTTAAACTCTTCTGTTTTTCCAGTTTCTTTTATTTTTCTAACAGTTTTTTCTGATTTTTGGTTTAACACAGTACCGCTCACAAGCTTAAGGAATATTAATACTAACGTTTCTGTGTTGAAACATATATTAAACTGTTATTCATATTTTGTATACTGTTTTGGAGACTAAAGCCTTCGTGCTTTCTACTCCAATAATTGTTCTGTCCGGTTTAAAGTATATAAAAACTTTACCGGAATAATAAAATGTACGGGCTGTCCGGTTTAAAGTATATAAAAACTTTACCGGAATAATAAACGTACGGGTTTGAAGTATATAAAAACTTCACCACTGTTACGTGTTGTATGTTTGGTTTGGTATTCAGTTTTGAAGAATATCAAAACTTCACTGATTGTAACCAAGTTCTGTTTTGTTTCCAACTTTACAAAAAAAACTAGCGATGAAAACCAAAACTAATGGAAATGTTGCGGGAACGGGTAGCTACTGTTAAAAATGTGGCTGCCTCGTCAAGCCGTTCAGCTCCTGCTCCATGCTAGGCACCAGCAGAAAAAACCCCGGAAAGTTTTCTGGAATAAAGAAGGCTTCTAGGACCAAAGAATTACCAAGCAAGGAAAAAAGTTCAAGGTAATTGGGCCACAACTGTGAAAATCTGGGCATAAGCCCGTGGATTATCGTGCACTAAAGAATGATGTACAAAAGAAAAAGAGAGAAGAAATTGCAAAGCAAAACATGGGTTGAAAATGTTGAAGACATGGAGAACTTGTGTTGCCATGTGTCTGAATGCAACTTCGTAGAGGAAATCCTAAAGAAATGGTGGATAGAGTTCCTGGAGCCCACCCCGCCATGTTTGTGCCTAACAAGGATTATTTTCTTGCTTATGCCCCCGCAGGACCCGACGAGAAAATTTTCATGGGAAATTCGTCTTAAGCCAGAATTGAAAGGAGTGGCCAAGATTTGCGTTTGAAGATGACGTCGGGAAAAAATAGTGACTCTAAACCAAGTTCTCCATGTCTCACAGAAAATTCGCAAGAATCTCTGTGTCGAACTTCACTTCTTGTCAGAATGTTCAGATGTACTTTTGGTTCTAATAGTGTTCTGACTAAGTAAAAGAACGATTTGTATGTAGGAAAAAGTTACTAAATGAGGCCTTTTTAAGCTAAATTAAATAGCAGTTCCCTATCAATAAAGTGAATGTTCTGTCTTACTTGCTTGAGTCAAAAACCACGTGTTACTGGCATCGCGTTTACGGTTCGACGGTACCTTCAAAAAACATTGCGAAAGATGATAAATCAGAAGTATTGCCAAATGTTGATTGCATTAATTCCCAACATGTCAAATATGTGTGGAACAAAGTATGCTAAGGGCATCCTTAATAAGTCCGTTGAATGGAATTTCAAAGTCTTTAGACTTATAATTCAGCTACAGATATTTGCACATGAAGTCAACACCATCTCGCCTGGGAAAAGTATTTTATATCTTTGTATTGACTGATAGCACGAGAATTACTCTATTGTTTATTTAACTTATACGTAAAGAGAGGCAATTGATGCTTTCAAGCAATACAAGAGTGAAGTTGGAAACGCAACTAAACAAAAAAGATCAAATGAATAAGAGTGAATAGGGTGGCGAATTTGAATCTCCTTTTGAAGAATAATGTTTGGAAAATTGCCATTATCACCAAACAACTGCCCCTTTACTCTTCAACAAATTAATGGAATTGCGGAGAGGAAGAATCGAACGTTGAAGAGATGATGAATGCATTGGTAATAAGTTCTGGGCTTACCCCACAGAATTGTCGGGAGGGAAGCTATACTTACAGCTAACCGAATAATCAACCGTGGTACGCTCAAGTAAAACACAACCATTCCTTATGAAAGTTGGAAAGAAGGAAGCCTAGCCTTGAAATACTTCAAAGTGTGGGAGGTGTTTAGGCTAACGGTACAAGTTCATAAACCTAAAAGGGTTAAGATAGGTCAAAAACGGTTGATGTCTGTTTATTGGATATGTAACCAATAGCAAGGCATATATCGGTTTTTCTGGTTTTCATAAATCAGAAAAATCCAAGAGATTCACGTTAATACAATAAATAGAATCAGATAATGGCTGAATGTCTTTGAAAACTATTTATCCGTATAAAGGAAGATTGAAGTGACCTACCAAAAGTCCAAACGACTTCGGAGGAAATAATAGAATGGTATGCTTAATTGAAGAAAATTCCGAGAAAAGTAAACGTCAAAGGAATCTACTTCATTCTTCGTCAGATTCTTCTGACTTTTCTCTGTTAAAAATGAGCCTCGTACCTTCAAGAAAGCATGTCTTCCTCAGAGGCACAATATTGGAAAGAAGCTGTCCAATAGTATGGAATAGAAATCCATAATTGAGCAACCATACTTGGGAATTGGTTGATCTTCCTCCAGGTAACAAAACATTAGGTTCTAAAATGGATTTTCAAGAAGAAAATGAAAGGACGATGGTTACTATTGACAAATACAAAGGCAAGAACTTGTTGTAAAGTCTTAGACAACGAGAAGGTCTTGACTATTTTGACACATACTCGCCGGTAACAAGAGATTACATCCAATTCGATGCTAACAGCGTTAGCCGCCTTCTTATGGGTCTTCAAATCCATCAAATGATGTAAAGCCTTACTAATGGTTTGTGAGTTATACTGCCAACCTGAAGGTTTGTGGTTCGGAGAAAAGAAGGTTGTAGATTGTTAAGGTCTCTTTATTGGACTAAAACAGCACGCCCAAACAATGCATGCGAATTTGACAAAACAATTGTTGTCTATANGCATGCGAAATTTGACCAAACAATGTTGTCAAATGGTTTTAAGATTAATGAATGTGATAAATGTGTTTACATTAAGAACGTTCCAAATCATATAGTCATTGTTTGCTTATATGTTGATAATATGCTAATAATGAGCAAAGACATTGCCGACATTCAAGCTACTAAGCGCATGCTTGCTAGTAAGTTTGATATGAAAGACTCAGGAGTTGCCGATGTAATTCTAGGAATTACAATCCAGAGGACTCCTCAAGGTCTAGCTTTGTCTCTATCACATTACGTGAAAATGGTACTTGAAAAATTCAAACACTTGGAATTTAGAAGTGCAAGAACTCCAATTGACTTAAATCACCATCTCATAAAGAATAAAGGTGAAATTACGTCTCAATTGGAGTATGCTCGTGTGTTGGGAAGCTTAATGTACATCATGAACTGTACACGACCTGATATAACTTGTGCGATAAGTAAACTTAGTCGATTCACAAGTAATCCCAACAAACATCACTGGGTAGCAATGAAACGAGTTCTGGGATATTTGGAATATACCCAAGACTACGCTTTGCACTACAATAAATATCCTGCGATTATCGAAGGATATAGTGATGCTAATTGGATAACCGGCTCATCAGAAACAAAGTCCACAAGTGGATATGTGTTTACTGTTGGTGGAGGAGCAGTATCTTGGAAGTCTTCCAAACAAACGTGTATCGCTCGCTCTACAATGGAATCAGAGTTTATAGCGTTGGATAAAGCCGGTGAAGAAGCTGAATGGCTTCGGAATTTTTTAGAAGACATTCCGTTCTGGCCAAAACCTTTGGCTCCTATTT
>NW_017670340.1:27181-31841 GCF_001879085.1 Nicotiana attenuata | reverse complement strand
CTTAGAGACATCCGTTTCAGGCCAAAACCTTTGGCTCCTATTTGCATACATTGCAATAATGAGGCTGCAATAGGACGGGCAGGGAGCGTTATGTATAACGGAAAGTCTCGTCATATACGACGAAGACATAACACCGTTAGACAACTACTTTCTAGTGGAATTATCACCATCGATTATGTCAGATCAAAGGATAATGTGGCGGATCCGCTTACAAAAGGCTTAACTAGAGAGGGAGTTGAGAAATCATCTAAGGGAATGGGACTATGGCCGAGGACAAGTCAACATGGTGGTAACTCTACCTAGAATTTTGGATGTTCCGAGATCTAGGTTCAAGGAGCTCAAACAAAGTTGTGATTGACCGGTTCAACATTGTCAAAGTAAAATCTTTGGTCCCTTATCGTGATGAAGACAATGTTCAGTAACAAGGATAGAACTTTACACGTTCTTTAATGATTACCTAAGTTTGATGTGGTAGTTATCAAACAGTGTCAATCTAAAGAATTACACGTTTAGGAATCACCTATGTAAGTGTGAAGTGCAAGCCGCTTCAATGAGAATTCTGTAAGGCCAATTCTCTACGCACTTATGAAACCAGGCGGTGTTCATGGCTAAAACGAACACAACAATGAGAACCAAAAGACGATTAAGGGTTGATTGAGTAACATATGGTTGTCTAGGTATACACTAAAGTTCGACGGTTCAAAGATATCAAATCTACCGATTGACCGAGTATATCCGACATATGTTCACTGCGGAAAGTTCAAAGGGAAACCTACTTATCCAGATGCAATTAATCCTTACTTGCAAATCACACAGCTTTCATCTATGATCTTTCTTGATACAGCCATTCCCATTCATGTGGGGGATTGTTGGACTTTAAGCCATTGGGCTTTAAAGTAGAAGAAGTGTGAATTGGAAATGGAGGGAAATAAAATGGAGGGAAAAATAAAAATTTGAAGAAGTAAAATTTTGTCTTGCACTTTGTCCCTCATTGGTGAGGGACAATCACATTTGTGTGCTTATATATAGAATCACTTCTTAAAGCTCTTAAACGGAGTTGAAGAGAATGAACCCTCACGCCGTCGTCGTCGCTCGCTCGGCTCGGCTTCGGCTTTGGATTTGGATTTGGAAAATGATCGATTGATAAGATTATTTTTGGACAAAATTTATTTAATTATTTAATAATTAATTAAATGCCAAATCACTGCTGAAAATACGCCAGAACCCTGCTGAAGATTCAGAGGGACTCTCTGGTTCTACCGTAACCGCGGTAGAACCGCGGCAGGCAGATTCAGAGAGCCTCTCTGACCGCGGTTCTGCCGTAACCGCGGTAGAACCGCGGCAGGCAGCGTATTCTTCTGAAAAGGCACCTTTTCCAGACACCTCTTCTGATAAATTGCCTATAAATTCTGAGGCAAGACTCCATTTTCTACACACGAAAAATACTCCAGAACTTCTTTCTTCTGAATATACTGCATCCTAATTCGCAGTCTCTCTCTCTCAAATTCGTAAGTGTGATTTTGCTCCGTTCTTTGAGTTCGTTGGTATCCTGAAAGTTGTATTGCCACTGTCGCAGGAAGGTTTATTCCGTTTTATCCTGGGAGGATTTAATCCATTACCTTGGCAACGTGTGAGGGGGTTAAAATTCCTTAAGGACACACAAGAAAATTGTGGACTCGGAATATTTCTTAAACTCTTCTGTTTTTCCAGTTTCTTTTATTTTTCTAACAGTTTTTTCTGATTTTTGGTTTAACACAGTAACGCTCACAAATGTTAATAGTTTGCCACTTTTACTATAGTTCTTTACCTTTACATTCTAGTTTGATTGGTAGTTTTCTTTTGTTATGTGTAAGAATCCATTTCTTGTTAAAAATAATATATTTTTAATCGAGTCTTTAAATTATTCATCACTATTTGATTCAATTATCATCAATATATCTTGGTAAATAATAGATTTCTCAAAGGGCAATTGATTTGATAGTGTTACGTTGAAAATGTGGTCGTCGGAGTATGTGTTTGGTAGTGTATGTCTTATATTTAAAAAAACCGACAAATAACCGAAATAACTGAAAAACCGACAAAACCCGACATAAACCGAATCGAGAAAAAAACCGACTTAATCGGTTTGGTTAAGTTCTAATATTTGAAAAACCGACTTACTTGATTTGATTTCTTATTAAGGAAAAACCGATCCAAACCGAACCATAAACACCCCTACCCACAATGGCTAAGTAATCCATGGTTTACTCTGTCTTCCTCACCACAGAACAATTAGCTAGTGGTTAAATACTGCATTATCCTATAAGTAGAAGGTGTTAATGTTTGACTCAGAAACAAAAAAGGTGAGCTGGTTGGTTGTTATTCAATGTTTACTCCATTTATAGTCCATTTGGTCAGGCTTCTAAAATCAGCAAATTTTGCATCAAGCTAGGGGTGGCAAATGGGCTGTTTGGGCTGAGTTTGGGTTGGTCAAGATGGGTTGCACTAATAATTGGGTCAATGCTCAACCCAACCCAAAGTTTAGTTGGGTCAAGATGGGTTGTGTCAAGATGGACTAAACATGGGTCACAATCCAACCCGCCCAACTTGACCCAAATATTTACAATTTTATCAACTATATGAAAATGAGAGGAAAAAATTTAATCTCCCCCATCACCCCCCACACACCCCACCCCACCCCACCCCATGAACTGAAAGCCCACTACATTGTTTACTTAACTCGAACCATTAAAATTTGTTTCCAGTTAGCTTAATAAATCATAGATCTTAACCGGCTCAATTTTGAATTGGTTATCAAACAATGAGATAAATTTTAGTCCCTATGTCGTTTGATTATAAATTAAAAAATAACAAGAAAATTACAACTTGTACACCAACATGTCAGCTTAGCATTTAAGACCTTAGTATCGTATTTTTATCCATGCACATGATATCACCAAATTCTATGTCTATACACAAGGCAGAATCTCCCAGATATCATCGCAGCTGACAATTACCTCAAACCAAAAAAATAAATTTCACTAAAACCAAGAAAAGAAGCCACCTAGAGAAAGAGAACAGTGGCTCACCAAGAATCAAAAACTTTTTACAAATGAATGAGAGTTCTGGAGATACCATTCATCTCCAAATTCTATAGCAAAATATCAAAAAGTATCGAAACTTATGTCTCATTATAGCTCGACAATCCATATTTATAAATTCCTATTAGCTCGGGCCTCTGCATCCTTGCTCTACATCACAATTCTAAGTAAAGATTGTCTATTGCAATGTCCTCCTCTTCAGAATCATCACAAGCTAAAAATAAGAAAATTTAAAAAATTGTCAAACTACAAGAAAGTTCATAAAATAAAATGAACATGACAGTAATTATAATGTACCTTGATGCCCATAAATCCAATCTCTAGAACACAACTTAGCTTCTGCATTCTCCGGTAGAATAGAACTCTGGAATTTGCCAATAACTCGACCACAAACCCTAAAGGCTGACTCAGATGCAACTGTGCTGATAGGTATACTTAACAGGTCACGAGCCATCAATGAGAGTTCAGGATACTTACTCCTATTATCTTTCCAAAATGTAAGCACGTCTAAATTTTCATTTCCTTTGCGAACTAATACAGGCTCTTCCAAGTATAAATCCAACTGTGTCTTTTCTAAACTATACTCAGACGGACTTTCAAACATGTCAAATTCATCCATTTCGTCCATTATTTCATCAAAACATCCATGACTACTACTTCCAACAATTCCAACATCGGATATTGTCATGTATTCTTTAAACAACCTATGCAAATTATCCTCAACAATCTTAACTTTTTCATTGCAAGTCAAAGGATCAAGTTTTGAGAAGCAAAACTTTATCAATTTTAACTTATATCGAGGATCAAGGGCGACTGCCATAGAAGCAATTAGACTGTAGTCGTCTTGCCAATATTTTGTAAATTTCTTCTCCATTTCCATAGCCATCGCCTTAATATTAGGATCCTCACCACCTATCTCTTCCTTTATCAACATATGAATCTTCCAAACTTTATGAAAATATAAATTGGCGGTAGGATAATGGCTCCCAGAAAATAATGTAGTGATTTCATAAAAAGGCCTTAAAAACTTAGCAATTGTTTCAGCTTTAACCCAATCCTCGTCTGAAGGGCAACATGTAAAATCTTTATCAAGTATCTTGAAGTCAGAAAATGCTCGACGATAAGGAAAAGCGCTATCAAGCATCAAATATGTATAGTTCCACCTTGTAGACACATCTTGACGCACTTTTCCCATCAACTTTAAACCAAGATTCTTGATACACTCAACAAATTTTACACTCCTTAGAACCTTTAATATATTTTATACTTTCTCTAATGTTAAAAATAGCACCCTCTATTGTTTTCAAACCTGCTTTAACAATCAAATTCAAAATATGATTTGCACACCTAATATGGACAAAATCTCCATTACAAAGCAAAGAATCCATTAGCTTAAAATGCTCAATCAAGCAACCCACAACACCATCATTATAACTTGCATTATCTAAAGTTATAGAAAATATTTTCTTTTCAATTCCCCACTCTTTCAACAGATTAATCAATTTTGGACCCAAAATAGCACCACTATGAGGAGGAGGCACATGACGAAAGATTAAAACTCTCTTTTGTAAAACCCAATC
>NW_017670340.1:12133-25273 GCF_001879085.1 Nicotiana attenuata | reverse complement strand
AGTTGAATTGGTCCTGGTGGAAGTTTTTTGTTACATCTGTTGCTTACTGAAAGGCAAGAAATGCATTCAAATAAAGTCCAGGTAAGTGGTAATACACCCACAATTAGGGGTGTTCATAAAAATCCGAAAAATCGAACCAAACCGAAAACCAAACCAAACAGACCAAAAAAATCGATACTTTTTTGTTTGGTTTGGTTTTGGTTTTGAATTTTAAAAACCGATCAAATTTGGTTTGGTTTTGATTTTAATCAGAAAAAAACGAACCAAACCGACTATAGGAGTAGCTATTTCAAATTTATTATCACACCTATATATATATATATGCGTATATTTTTATACAAAGTTTCAAAAAATTTATGGTAAATGTTGTTGGACTTTAAGCCATTGGGCTTTAAAGTAGAAGAAGTGTGAATTGGAAATTGAGGGAAATAAAATGGAGGAAAAAATGAAAATTTGAAGAAGTGAACTTTTGTCTTGCACTTTGTCCCTCATTGGTGAGGGACAATCACATTTGTGTGCTTATATATAGAACACTTCTTAAAGCTCTTAAAAGGAGTTGAAGAGAATGAACCCTCGCGCCGTCGTCGTCGTCGCTCGGCTTCGGCTTCGGCTTCGGCTTCGGCTTCGGCTTCGTTAAATGATCGATCGATAAGATTATTTTTGGACAAAATTTATTTAATTATTTAATAATTAATTAAATGCCAAATCACTGCTGAAAATACGCCAGAACCCTGCTGAACCGCGGCAGGCAGATTCAGAGAGCCTCTCTGACCGCGGTTCTGCCGTAACCGCGGCAGGCAGCGTATTCTTCTGAAAGGCACCTTTTCCAGACACCTCTTCTGATAATTGCCTATAAATTCTGAGGCAAGGCTCCATTTTCTACACACGAAAAACACTCTAGAACTTCTTTCTTTCTGAATATACTGCATCCTAATTCGCAGTCTCTCTCTCTCAAATTCGTAAGTGTGATTTTGCTTGGTATCCTGCAGTTTGTATTGCCACTGTTGCAGGAAGGTTTATTCCGTTTTATCCTGGGAAGATTTAATCCATTACCTTGGCAGCGTGTGAGGGGGTTAAAATTCCTTAAGGACACACAAGAAAATTATGGATTCGGAATATTTCTTAAACTCTTCTGTTTTTCCAGTTTCTTTTATTTTTCTAACAGTTTTTTCTGATTTTTGGTTTAACACAGTAACGCTCACAAGCTTAAGGAATATTAATACTAACGTTTCTGTGTTGAAACATATATTAAACTGTTATTCATATTTTGTATACTGTTTTGGAGACTAAAGCCTTCGTGCTTTCTACTCTAATAATTGTTCTGTCTGGTTTAAAGTATATAAAAACTTTACCGGAATAATAAAATGTACGGGCTGTCCGGTTTAAAGTATATAAAAACTTTACCGGAATAATAAACGTACGGGTCTGAAGTATATAAAAACTTCACCATTGTTACGTGTTGTATGTTTGGTTTGGTATTCAGTTTGAAGATATCAAAACTTCACTGATGTAACCAAGTTCTGTTTTGTTTCCAACTTTACAGAAAAAAATGGCGAATGAAAACCAAACTAATGGAAATGTTGCGGGAACGGGTGCTACTGTTAAAAATGTGGCTGCCTCGTCAAGCCGTTCAGCTCCTGCTCATGCTATGGCACCAGCAGAAAAACCCGGAAAGTTTTCTGGAATAAAGAAGGCTTCTGGACCAAAGAATTACCCAAGCAAGAAAAAGTTCAAGGGTAATTGCCACAACTGTGGAAAATCTGGGCATAAGGCCGTGGATTATCGTGCACTAAAGAATGATGTACAAAAGAAAAAGAAGAAGAAAAATCAAGCAAACATGGTTGAAAATGTTGAAGACATGGAGGACTTGTGTGCCATGTTGTCTGAATGCAACTTGGTAGGAAATCCTAAAGAATGGTGGATAGATTCTGGAGCCACCCGCCATGTTTGTGCTAACAAGGAGTTATTTTCTTCTTATGCCCCCGCAGGACCCGACGAGACAATTTTCATGGGAAATTCGTCTACAGCCAGAATTGAAGGAGTTGGCAAGATTGCGTTGAAGATGACGTCGGGAAAAATAGTGACTCTAAACCAAGTTCTCCATGTTCCAGAAATTCGCAAGAATCTTGTGTCGACTTCACTTCTTGTCAAGAATGGATTCAGATGTACTTTTGTTTCTAATAGTGTTGTACTAAGTAAGAACGATTTGTATGTAGGAAAAGGTTACCTAAATGAGGGCCTTTTTAAGCTAAATGTAATAGCAGTTCCTATCAATAAAGTGAATGCTTCTTCTTACTTGCTTGAGTCAAACACTTTATGGCATTCGCGTTTAGGTCACGTAAACTTCAAAACATTGCGAAAGATGATAAATCTAGAAGTATTGCCAAAATTTGATTGCATTAATTCCAAATGTCAAATATGTGTGGAATCAAAGTATGCTAAGCATCCTTATAAGTCCGTTGAATGGAATTCAAGTCCTTTAGACTTAATTCACACAGATATTTGCGACATGAAGTCAACACCATCTCGCGCTGGGAAAAAGTATTTTATTACTTTTATTGACGATAGCACGAGATACTGCTATGTTTATTTACTTAATAGTAAAGATGAGGCAATTGATGCTTTCAAGCAATACAAGAGTGAAGTTGAAACGCAACTAAACAAAAAGATCAAAATGATAAGAAGTGATAGGGGTGGCGAATTTGAATCTCCTTTTGAAGAAATATGTTTGGAAAATTGCATTATTCACCAAACAACTGCCCCTTACTCTTCACAATCTAATGGAATTGCGGAGAGGAAGAATCGAACGTTGAAGGAGATGATGAATGCATTGGTAATAAGTTCTGGCTTACCACAGAACTTGTGGGAGGGAAGCTATACTTACAGCTAACCGAATAATCAACCGTGTACCTCATAGTAAAACACAATCCATTCCTTATGAGAAGTGGAAAGGAAGGAAGCCTAGCTTGAAATACTTCAAAGTGTGGGGGTGTTTAGCTAAGGTACAAGTTCATAAACCTAAAAGGGTTAAGATAGGTCCAAAAACGGTTGATTGTCTGTTTATTGGATATGTAACCAATAGCAAGGCATATCGGTTTCTGGTTCATAAATCAGAAAATCCAGAGATTCACGTTAATACGATAATAGAATCAGATAATGCTGAATTCTTTGAAACTATTTATCCATATAAAAAGGAAAGTGAAGTGACCTACCAAAAGTCAAAACGACCTCGGGAGGAAATAATAGATGGTATGCCTAATGAAGAAAATCCGAGAAGAAGTAAACGTCAAAGGACATCTACTTCATTCGGTCCAGATTTTCTGACTTTTCTGTTAGAAAATGAGCCTCGTACCTTCAAGGAAGCAATGTCTTCCTCAGAGGCACAATATTGGAAAGAAGCTGTCAATAGTGAAATAGAATCCATATTGAGCAACCATACTTGAGAATTGGTTGATCTTCCTCCAGGTAACAAAACGTTGGGTTCTAAATGGATTTTCAAGAAGAAAATGAAAGACGATGGTACTATTGACAAATACAAGGCAAGACTTGTTGTCAAAGGATTTAGACAACGAGAAGGTCTTGACTATTTTGACACATACTCTCCGGTAACAAGAATTACATCCATTCGGATGCTAATAGCGTTAGCCGCCTTGTATGGTCTTCAAATCCATCAAATGGATGTAAAAACAGCCTTCTTAAATGGTGATCTTGAGGAAGAAATTTACATGAACCAACCTGAAGGGTTTGTGGTTCCGGGAAAAGAAAAGAAGGTGTGTAGACTTGTTAAGTCTCTTTATGGACTAAAACAAGCACCCAAACAATGGCATGCGAAATTTGACCAAACAATGTTGTCAAATGGTTTTAAGATTAATGAATGTGATAAATGTGTTTACATTAAGAACGTTCCAAATCATATAGTCATTGTTTGCTTATATGTTGATGATATGCTAATAATGAGCAAAGACATTGCCGACATTCAAGCTACTAAGCGCATGCTTGCTAGTAAGTTTGATATGAAAGACTTAGGAGTTGCCGATGTAATTCTAGGAATTAAAATCAAGAGGACTCCTCAGGGTCTAGCTTTGTCTCAATCACATTACGTGAAAATGGTACTTGAAAATTCAAACACTTGGAATTTAGAAGTGCAAGAACTCCAATTGACTTAAATCATCATCTTATAAAGAATAAAGGTGAAAGTACGTCTCAATTGGAGTATGCTCGTGTGTTGGGAAGCTTAATGTACATCATGAACTGTACACGACCTGATATAGCTTGTGCGATAAGTAAACTTAGTCGATTTACAAGTAATCCCAACAAACATCACTGGGTAGCAATGAAACGAGTTCTGGGATATTTGGAATATACCCAAGACTACGCTTTGCACTACAATAAATATCCTGCGGTTATCGAAGGATATAGTGATGCTAATTGGATAACCGGCTCAACAGAAACAAAGTCCACAAGTGGATATGTGTTTACTGTTGGTGGAGGAGCAGTATCTTGGAAGTCTTCCAAACAAACGTACATTGCTCGCTCTACAATGGAATCAGAGTTTATAGCTTTGGATAAAGCCGGTGAAGAGCTGAATGGCTTCGGAATTTTTTAGAAGACATTCCGTTCTGGCCAAAACCTTTGGCTCCTATTTGCATACATTGCGATAGTGAGACTGCAATAGGACGGGCAGGGAGCGTTATGTATAACGGAAAGTCTCGTCATATACGACGAAGACATAACACCGTTAGACAACTACTTTCTAGTGGAATTATCACTATTGATTATGTAAGATCAAAGGATAATGTGGCGGATCCGCTTACAAAAGGCTTAACTAGAGAGGGAGTTGAGAAATCATCTAAGGGAATGGGACTATGGCCGAGGACAAGTCAACATGGCGGTAACTCTACCTAGAATTTTGGATGTTCCGAGATCTAGGTTCAAGGAGCTCAAACAAAGTTGTGATTGACCGGTTCAACATTGTCAAAGTAAAATCTTTGGTCCATTCTCGTGATGAAGACAATGTTCAGTAACAAGGATAGAACTTTACACGTTCTTTAATGATTACCTAAGTTTGATGAGGTATTTATCAAATAGTGTCAATCTAAAGGATTACACGTTTAGGAATCACCTATGTAAGTGTGAAGTGGAAGCCGCTTCAATGAGAATTCTGTAAGGCCAATTCTCTACGCACTTATGAGACCAGGCGGTGTTCATGGCTGAAACGAACACAACAATGAGAACTAAAAGACGGTTAAGGGTTGATTGAGTAACATATGGTTGTCTAGGTATACACTAAAGTTCGACGGTTCAAAGATATCAAATCTACCGATTGACCGAGTATATCCGACATATGTTCACTGCGGAAAGTTCAAAGGGAAACCTACTTATCCAGATGCAATTAATCCTTACTTGCAAATCACACAGCTTTCATCTATGATCTTTCTTGATACAGCCATTCCCATTCATGTGGGGGATTGTTGGACTTTAAGCCATTGGGCTTTAAAGTAGAAGAAGTGTGAATTGGAAATGGAGGGAAATAAAATGGAGGGAAAAATAAAAATTTGAAGAAGTAAAATTTTGTCTTGCACTTTGTCCCTCATTGGTGAGGGACAATCACATTTGTGTGCTTATATATAGAATCACTTCTTAAAGCTCTTAAACGGAGTTGAAGAGAATGAACCCTCACGCCGTCGTCGTCGCTCGCTCGGCTCGGCTTCGGCTTTGGATTTGGATTTGGAAAATGATCGATTGATAAGATTATTTTTGGACAAAATTTATTTAATTATTTAATAATTAATTAAATGCCAAATCACTGCTGAAAATACGCCAGAACCCTGCTGAAGATTCAGAGGGACTCTCTGGCCGCGGTTCTACCGTAACCGCGGTAGAACCGCGGCAGGCAGATTCAGAGAGCCTCTCTGACCGCGGTTCTGCCGTAACCGCGGTAGAACCGCGGCAGGCAGCGTATTCTTCTGAAAAGGCACCTTTTCCAGACACCTCTTCTGATAAATTGCCTATAAATTCTGAGGCAAGACTCCATTTTCTACACACGAAAAATACTCCAGAACTTCTTTCTTTCTGAATATACTGCATCCTAATTTGCAGTCTCTCTCTCTCAAATTCGTAAGTGTGATTTTGCTCCGTTCTTTGAGTTCGTTGGTATCCTGCAATTTATATTGCCACTGTCGCAGGAAGGTTTATTCCGTTTTATCCTGGGAGGATTTAATCCATTACCTTGGCAACGTGTGAGGGGGTTAAAATTCCTTAAGGACACACAAGAAAATTGTGGACTCGGAATATTTCTTAAACTCTTCTGTTTTTTCAGTTTCTTTTATTTTTCTAACAGTTTTTTTTGATTTTTGGTTTAACACAGTAACGCTCACAAATGTTAATAGTTTGCCACTTTTACTATAGTTCTTTACCTTTACATTCTAGTTTGATTGGTAGTTTTCTTTTGTTATGTGTAAGAATCCATTTCTTGTTAAAAATAATATATTTTTAATTGAGTCTTTAAATTATTCATCACTATTTGATTCAATTATCATCAATATATCGTGGTAAATAATAGATTCCTCAAAGGGCAATTGATTTGATAGTGTTACGTTGAAAATGTGATCGCCGGAGTATGTGTTTGGTAGTGTATGTCTTATATTTAAAAAAACCGACAAATAACCGAAATAACTGAAAAACCGAATTAATTGGTTTGGTTAAGTTCTAATGTTTGAAAAACCGACTTACTTGATTTGGTTTCTTTTTAAGGAAAAACCGATCCAAACCGAACCATAAACACCCCTACCCACAATGGCTAAGTAATCCATGGTTTACTCTGTCTTCCTCACCACAGAACAATTAGCTAGTGGCTAAATACTGCATTATCCTATAAGTAGAAGGTGTTAATGTTTGACTCAGAAACAAAAAAGGTGAGCTGGTTGGTTGTTATTCAATGTTTGCTCCATTTATAGTCCATTTGGTCAGGCTTCTAAAATCAGCATATTTTGAGAAGTACTTTTGGTGAGAAGCAGTTTGTGTTTGGCTAATTAATTTGAAAAGTACTTTTGAACAGTAATTAGTGTTTGGCCAAGCTTTTGAAACCTGTTTCTAAGTGTATTTTTCTCAAAAGTGCTTCTCAGAAAAGTGCTTTTGGAGAGAAACTACTTTTTTCTGCTTCTCCAGAACTGCTTTTGTTTCTCCTCAAAAGCACTTTTTTTCCTTCCAAAAGCTTGGCCAAACACCTCAAATTTTGGCCAAAAGTGCTTTTGGCCCAAAAAGCACTTTTGGCCCAAAAAAAGCTTGGCAAAATAGGCTATTAGTCAGTTTGGACATTGTTTGGTTGAAGTTGATAAGGAGTATTTAGATGTTGAAGTTGTGTTTCAACAATGAATTTTAATTGGAAAAAGAGTTTTAACTCCTGTAAACTTGAAATATTCCTCGAATAAATATTCCAATATTTTACCTATTTAGGCTAATTATTATTTTCAAATAGTGAAGTTCAATATATGACCAAATTGGGTTGGTCTTGGTGGGAGTTTCTTGTTACCTCATCTGTTACTTACAAGTTATAATACATTGAACCGAAGTCCAGGAAAGTAGTCCCTTCAACAATGGCTACATAATCCATTGTTAACTTCTCTTTCCTCGTTGTACAAGCTACGATGCCTTACATTATCTAGTAGTTAAATACTGCATCATTCTAATTTTACAATTTAGAAGGTTTTTTCTGTGATTCAACTGATTCGAATTGCTTCGCTCCTGTTTGGCCAAACTATAAAAATCAGTTTATTTTGAGAAGTGCTTTTTTTCAAAAGTGCTTTTCTCAAAAGTACTTTTGGTGAGAAGCAGTTTGTGTTTGGCTAATTAGTTTGAAAAGCACTTCTGAGCAGCAATTAGTGTTTGGCCAAGTTTTAAAAAACTGCTTCTAAGTATATTTTTCTCAAAAGTGCTTCTCAAAAAAGTATTTTTGGAGAGAAACTACTTTTTTCTGCTTCTCCAAAACTGCTTCTGCTTCTCCTTCTCCTCAAAAGCACTTTTTTTCCTTTCAAAAACTTGGTCAAACACCTCAACTTTTGGCCAAAAGCACTTTTGGCCAAACAGGCTATTAGAGTGGAGAGATCGCGTTTCGCGTTCATCCATCACTCCTTGGTGATAATATCAAAGCAGTTCAACACAAACTTTTACTTTCTTGTTTTCGAATGTATTTCTCTAAAGGGGAGAGGAGCTAATTACAATAACCTCCCTTGAGGTGTAGGATAATAATACATTACAACTTTTTCTTTTTATATAAATTCAGCAAATAACTAAATTACTGCAAATAAGTTTCTATACAATTTTGAGCAACTGTATAAAGGTCCTTACCTTATCTAGTGGACTAATACTGCATATTTTCATCTAATTGTATTAGCTTGGTAGGTGTCAATGCAAAACATAGAGGGTCCATCCGGTGTTAATTATTAGCCGACCTACATAGGGATAGTAAGGACCCGGACGCCTCTCCATTTTCTATTATTTTTCATTTGGAAAATTTTTATAGCCCTCCTTCCAAATTTCATTTTGTATCATTAATTTCCCTTATGGTTTATGATATTACACTTGCTTCTCGTATATTTTAATTTTTTTAGTAACAATTTCTTTAACTTATTTATGATTACTAGTCTTAGTGTACGCGCATTGCGCGTGTTCCCCATACATCTTATTGAGTAAAATTTTGAAAAAAATTACATATATCTTTTTTAAATTATGTTTGAGTTATAAACTAAAAATTAAGCTTATAAAATTGATGAATAATGATTATATATAGCTAATTCAATAAAGGAAAAACAACAATAACAACAACAACAACAATAAAGGAAAAACGTTGTTTATAAAAGTCCATTGTCATTCACCTTAAATTATGTCCCAATTTTATAATTGTGTCAGTTCAATTACACAAGTTATTGTGCTTCCTTTTTAGTTTCATTAAAAACACAAAGGATATTTTGTGAAATTTTCTTCAAACCTATTCTCAAGTTCTTTCAAAAGAGATAAACAAGGTATAGACTAATATTACGATTGTTTAAAGATTAGTCANTAAAAAATTGAGTCTTATAGTTTCTCAATTAATCTCCCTTCAAAGGTTCTAATGTTATCCATTTAGTGAGGTTTTAGTTGTTGAAATAAAAAAAAAATATGAATTTATAATTTATATAAATTTGTTGGAACGTGCATGCGGGCGAAGAAATCATTGCTAAAACATGCAAATTCAATAGAACGAACAAATTATTATGAAAAGTTATTGAATTCACTCAGTGTGTGCGTACATATTAAGTTAGAAATTTCTTTTATATATTATTCATTTTAAAGTCCTAAATATTTTGACCTTTTACACAGGGACGAAGCCACATGATCATAAGGGTGGTCAATTGGCTACTATATATATATATATATATATATATATATATATATATATATATATATATATATATATATATATATAGAGATTACGATTTAGAGGTATATAACCCATATTAAATATCGTTTGTCCTAAATTTTTTTACTTCTTTCAAATTTGAACGCCTTTGGATTCTAGCTTTGCCACTGCTTTTACATAGTTCAAATAAGAAATAATTTAATAATTAAAATTTTAATTGATTTTAAAGTCTTAAAAATTAGTAAAATATTTGTCTTATATTTTCAATATGAAGTTTACTTTTAAAGGATAAAAAGCCAATCAATATTTCATATAGATATTACTTTTATAATATATATTTAGGCTTGTATAATATAGTATGATTAAATGTGGTATCAAATAACTATTTTGTTCTTAGCGAAATGTCATATGATTAAATGTGGTATCAAATTCATACAATGCGCCATAAAGTGACCATAAACTAATTTAGTAACATTCTTTTATTAATTGAAAAGATTATATTTAGGATTTCGTACTTAGTTGAAATAAGGAATAATTTAATAAGCAAATTTTAGTTGATTTTGAAGTACTAAATATTAAGAAAATTAACTTAGACTATAATTTTTTTCCCAATATGAAATTTTATTCAAGGAATCCCAATAAACATCTAGAAGCTCGATACTTAAAGGACGAAGGAATTTAAACATATACAAAGGCTGAAAACAAACAGAGTTTAACAACATGATAGATAATAAAATATATTCATGTAAACAAATTTATGTGAAAGCAAAAGGCAACCCCTGAAGGTGAACTTCCATTAGCAATTATTGAAAAGTTAGAACTCATACTCCTTAAAAAAAATATGAAAAAGAAACTGTACTTAATGACTTTGCTAATTTTGGTCGAGTTGATAGAATTTGGCATTATAACTGTTTATAAAAATTTAATTATTAACTTCAATAAGGATAAATAAGATAGTAGTTCAAATCACTTTTAATACCTTAGCATCCAAACGAATCAATACAAGTATTTTGTTGGACGTTGGGATTTCAAATAAGGAAGCAATTATTAAGTAAAATTTAGTTGATTTCAAGGTCTTAAATATTAAAAATATTAGGAGTTCCTATATAATTCAAATAAGGAAAGAAAATTTTAGATGATTTCAAAGTCATAAAAATTAGGAAAATTATTTAATTATAATTTTGTCCAATGTGAAATTTATTTTTAAAGAATAAAAAAGGCGAACGACATTTTGCTAAGGGCCTTCGTGCTTTTAATATAGTATAGATATAGATTAATGTAAGAAAACTACAATCTCACCATTTTTGCCCCCTTTTTTCAAAGAAATTTTCCTCTATTTCTAGGTGCATTCATAAACAGAAACAAGAGTAATAATCAGAAAAGAGAATTGACTAGACATCACAAACGACTACTCGATGAATCCAAACGACTACAAGTTTCTAGAGGAAGTCGGTTATGGAGCGAGTGCAACTATTTATTTATTCCATAAAATCTTATAGATAAGAGCTGCTGGAAGAAGAAAACAAGCTTTTCAAATAACATTACTTGATTTAAACTCAATTTTCTATTCAAGATCCACCTGTATAAGTTTGCAACAATGGTGATTTTAATACTTGAAACTTATCTATGAATGCAAAGTTTTTTTTTTAAAAAAAAAAAAAATAGATGTGGCTTAAATGGCTTTGTGCAAATAGACTACACTGCGTAATTACTACCTTCCCCTAAAGCAAAGTCAAAGTTATAAAACTAGTCTATTTCTTTGTTTTGTTTTTTCTCTGATTTCTTTCTTCTCGATGTAATATCATCAGAGCAGACACCTTTGAATGGATTTAAGTAGAATAAGTAGAAATGAAGTTTTTCAATCAAACGTGGCAGGGTAAACTATTCCTTCAAATTGGTAAAACTCAAGGCTGCTGAACTTTAATTTCAATTTTATTTAATGATTATAGCAAGAAAAAAGAAAAAATAAGTTGATATTTTAAATGGTCAGTTAGACAGAGAAATAACTTAGTAAAGCCACTTATCTTTCTTTTTTCTAAAAAATCAATAACATCATCTAAATAAACAAAAGTATTCTGTTCCAACTAGTTATATGATAGTACTGGTATTTGAGTGCATACACAAATCATAAACTAATACAGTAACATGTTCAACTTCCTTATTCGTGACTAAGGTATAACATTAAAACACCCCAATTTATAATTTTGGGTGTTGGCTTATCACTAATAATGTTATACTACCATATTTATAGCGGAATAGGGACAGCTCGTAAAGGAATCGAACTTTTCTTCTACATCCAAATCTTGTGGTGCAATATCCCCTTCAGCTTTCCAATCAAATGAATTCAACAATGAACACAAAATTACAGACAATGTCCTGGTTGCCAAAGGGAGCCTTTTGGGTCGCGGCCCATTGACCATACTTGGGAGCCTTTAGGAATAAAGTATCCACACGCCTCAACCTCTTGATCTACCCTGCGTATCAAAAGGGGAACTGCTGGGTGTATTCGCAAGGTTTCTTTAGCTATGCACTGCAAATAAGGGAGACGAGCAACATCAGCTTCTTCTATTACCTTGCCTTTGCCAATAACTTCTGCAAACTCGGCTTTAGCTTTTGACATAATATCTGGTTTTCTCATGGCCTCTACCATTGCCCATTCTAATGTATTTGAAGTTGTATCAGTTCCTGCAATTTAATAAGGGATGCCAAACTAATAAATTAGAAGATCTATACTTACAATGGGATAAATCATTGTCACATATAATCGTGCAAATTGGTGGTGTACCTTTTTCAAAATAGACTTTCTGTTTCTACAGTAGCAAGTATTGTTACGCGGCGCCTTCCTGAGATTCCTTGGAAGGGCGACGTAAGGCTAGGCAACTGATGTCAGTGCAGTTGCTGTCCGCCAACTGAGGTCCCCTCCGTACGCTAGACGAGATTGTCAGTGCCGTACGGGAGAACCAATGTCAAGTGCAATTGAGAGAACAGAAATGAGAATTCAGAATGAAAGAAAGCTTGATTGCATTAATGAAAGCTATTACAGAAAAGCAGCGCGGTGTCAAGGGGGAGAGACACCAGTACAGAGAATTGCTTGCTTGCTAGAAAGTTTTTATTGCTTGATCCTCCCTAATAGTACTTAAAAAAAATAATCCAAAGTTACAAGACTAGACTTGATTAAGCTAGAGAAACATAATGGAAGTACATGAAATAAAACTACTCTATATTTACAATGAAAATGACTTAGTTTTCTATAAGGCAGCAGCAGGTCCGTTGTCAGCAGCAGTGTCGTTGGCATCACGGTCTGCGCGCGCGGCGCTGTTGGCTTCTGCCTGCGGCTTGGCGCTCGCGAGGGATATCCGTGGGGCGACAGCGGCACCTGCGCGCTTGTCACTTGGCGCGGCCAAGACCACGGGGCCGTCCGTGGCGCTAGGCATTGGGAGGTTCGCTAGGACGCCACGGGGCGCGCCCAAGGGGTCATGGGGCATGGCTGGAAAGCCGCCCATGACATTCTCCCCCACCTGAGTTGGCGACGTCCTCGGCGCCTTACTTGCAAAATAATCTTCAATGAGGTTCTTGTAGGCTTTGAGGTTTGTTCCCCTCTCCCAAGTATTCTCTTCTGCATCACAGCCCTGCCATTTCACCAAAAACTCTTGGTGATCTTTCCTTGAGGCATGAATCACTCTGTCATCAAGGATAGCTTCAACACGCCTTTTCCCGGTTGAATTGGGACCTCGAATACTGGG
>NW_017670340.1:0-9816 GCF_001879085.1 Nicotiana attenuata | reverse complement strand
GAATGGCATGACCAGGAAGTCGACGACCATATCTTTGTCACACAAAGTCGTCTTGTGTTCATCACCCTCTGCAATCCGATACTTTGCCAATAACCTGTCTTCAGATTTTCTTGGTGAATCACCGTAGCAGCACCAGTCTATCAAACAAAGTCCTCCATTAGGAGGAAGGGGTACTTGTTCGTCACGGTGATTTTGTTTTAGAGGCTCGATAATCCACACAGAGTCCGCAAGGCGCCATCTATGTTTTCTTTGGAATAGAAACAGGGGACCCATATGGGGACTTGGAGGTACAATGATCCCCTGTATCAAGATTTTCCGTCAATTGTCTCCGAAGCTCGGTGGAGTTCGGGTTGTGACATTGCTATAAGGCGCCCGGCAAGGTGGCTTCGCGCAGCGCACCAATCATTTCATGTCCACCAATGCGCCTAGGCGGGACAGCCGCTTTGGCTGTCTTGTGCAGACATTTCAAACTCCAGGTAGTAACGTCCTTCACGGGTTAAGGAATGGGACCCGAGGAGCGTTCTATATCTTCAATGCAGAGGGTTGCCAGGAACGTAGGTTCATTCTTTTTGAACCCCCTTCTTCAACTGCAAGGCCGAGATTTTCTCATGCGGCCATCTCATGGGCAAGGGCACGGGATAATGCACGGCTTGGCCCTATTGGTACCTCATCAGTAGCAATGTCTGCAATGGTACAGGCATGGTGATTGGTTTGCCTTAGGAATTCAGCCCAACAATCAACTCGAAGTCATCTATGATCAAACCACTCGCAGGTTGAATTTTCCTTCGTAAGGCCCAAGCTTCACCGGTACTTCTTTACTATTCCACCCACTGGGCTGGGGAGTGAGTTGATACGCCTTGAACTGCCTTACTTCCCACAACTAGTCCAAGGAGCTCCACCTGAGTCGAGGCTAAGTAGTTTGTGTGGTAGACCGTGTCTATCATAGCCCAAATGGGCTTGCCATTCACCTTCCATCTCGACGAACATAATAAAGGTCCTCTCTTGTTTAAGAGGAGTCCTCTTCATTCCGCCTTCTTTTTCCCTTTCCTGGAGACGGGACATGCCGTCCTTCTCTTCGAATGCAGCACTGTCTCCGCTAGTGCTCAGAAATGGAACCCACAATTGCATTGAGGCAACCTATCTGGTTTCAGTCCCTGGTCCGCATCGTCTGAGTGTCAATCAGTCCCATCAATCAATAGCCGTGATGGCATTTCATGCTGTGCATGTGGGCACTTCATTGTTCAATGTGGACCGCCGCATGACGGCAATCGCTGAAGGGGGCTTCTCGCCCGTATTGTTGTTTGGCCGCACTGTTGCTGCCCGGAGGAAGGAGCTCTAGAATTGTTTGAGTTTCGTTCTCCCCCATTTTTGTAGGGCCACCACTGCTGGGGCTGGCCCCTTTGAACCCTGCTCGGGCAGGCGCTGAGCTTGTCCCTTCGAGCTTCCATTTGATAGTCCCCAAGGCATTCAGCTGCTTAGGATTGCCTTGGGAAGGGAATCTACCCTTTGTCTCTCGTAGCTCCACGCGGGCAATAAGTAAGGTTTCAACCCTTCCATGAAGGTGAAGAGTTTGTCCTTATCCCCCATGTCGCGTATGCTGAGCATGAGTGCGGAGAATTCTCGCACGTAGTCCCGCACTGATTTTGTTTGGCGGAGCTCCCGTAGTTTTCTCCTTGCATTATATTCAACATTCTCGGGGAAGAACTGCAGGCATATAGCTGCCTTCAGTTCGGCCCATGTCTCGAGAGCATCTTCACCGGCCTTGATGGCTTCATACTTCACACGCCACCAGAGTTTAGCATCACCCTGAAGATACATGGCAGCAGTGGCTACCTTCTTAGCTTCCTCCAGATCCCCAATAGCATCGAAATACTGTTCGACGTCAAAGATGAAGTTTTCCACTTCCTTGGCATTCCTAGCTCCACTGTATGGCTTTGGCTCAGGAATTTTCAGCTTCTTTGTCGCGGAAGCGGAGTTCACAGCACCTCCGATTTGGTTTCCACCTCCTCGGAGTAGGCCCTGTAAAGCAGAGTTGACAACATTAAGTTGGTCTGTCAATTTGTCAATGGTTTGTTGCATGGCAGTCACCTTTTCTGCCTCTTGTGCCCTGTGGGCTAAATCCTCGGTGCGCTCCTGTTGGAGCCCCTCGAATTTGTCAAAGATTTTGGCTGCCTCTGTGGCTGCCGTCTGCCGGTCTCCCTTGGAGTCGCGACTGATGTTTTCAACGTCAACTTCGACCTGAAGCACCCTGCGGTCCAGGTCGTCCAACCTTTGCAGTAGGCTGGTTCTTAGTTCAGGCACCGTATCCATAATAGGCCGCCATACCTCAACCGTCCCTTCGAGGGCCGCAATGCGGTCCCCATGATTCACCATGGTCAGAAATGGTGGTATGTCAATACGTTCCCTCGTCCGATGTCGAGCCTGGGCTCTGATACCAACTGATACGCGGCGCCTTCCTGAGATTCCTTGGAAGGGCGACGTACGGCTAGGCAACTGATGTCAGTGCAGTTGCTGTCCACCAACTGAGGTCCCCTCCGTACGCTAGACGAGATTGTCAGTGCCGTACGGGGAAAACCAATATCAAGAGCAATTGAGAGAACAGAAATGAGAATTCAGAATGAAAGAAAGCTTGATTGCATTAATGAAAGCTATTACAGAAAAGCAACGCGGTGTCGAGGGGGAGAGACACCAGTACAGAGAATTGCTTGCTTGCTAGAAAGTTTTGATTGCTTGATCCCCCCTAATAGTACTTAAAAAAAAATAATCCAAAGTTACAGGAGTAGACCTAATTAAGCTAGAGAAACATAATGGAAGTGCATGAAATAAAACTACTCTATATTTACAATGAAAATGACTTAGTCTCCTATAAGGCAGCAGCAGGTCCGTTGTCAGCAGCAGTGTCTTTGGCATCACGGTCTGCGCGCGCGGCGCTGTTGGCTTCTGCCTGCGGCTTGGCGCTCGCGAGGGATATCGGTGGGGCGACAGAGGCACGTGCGCGCTTGTCACTTGGCGCGGCCAAGACCACGGGGCCGTCCGTGGCGCTAGGCATTGGGAGGTTCGCTAGGACGCCACGGGGCGCGCCCAAGGGGTCATGGGGCATGGCTGGAAAGCCGCCCATGACATTATATATGCATATATATGCTATTTTGAAGGCTTTTGTCCATATTTAAAATATATAGGGAAAAATTGGGTATCAACAGCTGCCGCTCTTTACTCGGGAAGGATGAAAGAGTTTTAGGGTAAAGAAATGATGGCCAAATTTGACCGAACGAGATGCTTTAGAAGACGGAGGCCGAACTCCGATTTTCGAGTTGCCTAAATATCCCTGATTTTACAGGAATCAGGTATGGGTAGTTCTGAACTCACCTGTGGGTTATGCCGATGAAGTTATTGTGAGGACGGACGCGAGATGCGGAAGCGGCTACGGTGAAAGGTTAAGGTTTGGCATGGTTCGAGGGAACTGGAGCGATATCGCTCCTGCTAGGATAACGATTGTTTGCTGATTACCTGCAAATAAAAGATGCTACAAACATATTTGCGAAAACTTAAATATGATGCAAATTCCCTTTGGACCAAGGTTGTTTTCGGACGGTTAAAGATGACGTCCTCAAACCATGACGTCCTGGGCCATGAATTTTTTAGTGAGGGATTCGCATGCCATGAAATGATGTTCTCGGTCCATGAAAATGGTGCCTCCAAACCATGATGACTTTGAATAATGATATGCAAATTTGAGAGATCCTCAGGCCATGGCATGGTGTCTTTTGACTATGAGGATGATGCCTTTAGACTATGACGCCTTTAGACAGATTGGCTATATTTCAGCCCACGAAATGCAATAGTATGATGCAACAAGACAAGGCTTAGTCTTGTGAAATGAAGGGCAGAGCTTATCCCAATCGAAAAGCAAGTAGATGGTTAGTAGAAAATAGAGCGGTATTGGTGCAAAGAGGGACAGTGTTTAGTCCCGTGCAAATATGGAGTCGGGGATTAGATTCATGCAAGATTGGAGACAGATCTTAGTCTCATGCAAAGAGAAGGCAAATGTGGAGGTAGAGCTTAACCTCATGCAAGATGTGGGACAGGGCTTAGTCCCATGCAAATACGGAGTCAGGGATCAGACTCCTGCAAGATGGAGTCAAGGATTAGACTCATGCAAAGATGGAGTCAGGGCTTAGAATCATGCAAATGCGGAGTCAAGGATTAGACTCATGCAAAGAGAAGGCAGTGCTTAGCCTTATGCAGGTATGGAGTCAGGGCTTAGACTCATGCAGATGTGGAGTCAAGGATTAGACTCATGCAAGTATGGAGTCGGAGATTAGACTCATGCAATTATGGAGTCAGGGCTTAGACTCATGCAAATATGGAGTCAGAGATTAGACTCATGCAAGTATGGAGTCAGGGCTTAGACTCATGCAAATATGGACTCAAGGATTAGACTCATGCAAATATAGAGTTAAGGATTAGACTCATGCAAAGAGAAAATAACAGATAAGGGTATAGTATATCTTAGCTAGGACATGTTTGCGTTTAACAGCCAGATGGATGGTGAATTTGCTTTGTGTACGAATGCCATCATCAAATGTACCTGCGTTCAAAGAAAAATCATAAGTTTCATGGGGGGAAGTTGGTTCTTGCTTCGTTTGCCGGCCTTGCTCTGCTGCGCTCTGGAAGCCACCCTTCGAGTTCCCCTAGGCAGCACCTGACTCTTATGAAAATTGAATTTTCGAAAAATATGCATTCATTGATAAAATAAAATTGTTTTTGGAAGTGTATTTATATATCAAGCAACTTTGATGAATTAGCTAATGTGACACATTTCAAAGGCATTGCAGCTCTCTTATGTTGGAATTTTGAGGGTCCTCCTAAAAATTCTGCCCCAGTTTGGTAGATGACTTCTAACCGTCTTCGGATGGCGGATCTTGCTGAATCTTCCTCGGAATTTTGAGAACCTTTCTCAAAATTTTGCTCCAGTTCTTGACTGATTACTAGCTTCCTGACACATGTTGGCATTGGCTGGACTTGCTCAGGAATTTTGAGGACCCTCCTTAAAATTCTGCCCCCCAGTTTCTGATGTTTTAGGGGAAATGAAAATTTTATTATGATATGACCGAACCCGTAAGGCTGCCTACGTATCCCCTCTTAAACGAGAATCAGGTCAAGCGTAGTTCAATTACATCAGAAAAGAAATATGAAATAATCTAGGCATAGTATCTCTTGACTGCGTATGAATTGATTGGTTTCGGCCAGATTTCTCCGTCTATTTCTGCAGGTATGGGTGCTCCTCCTGTTAGGACCCTGTGAACCATGTACGGACCTTGCCAGTTGGGAGAGAATTTCCCTTTGGCTTCATCTTAGTGCGGGAAGATTTTCTTTAATACCAACTGCCCTGGTGCGTACTGCCTTGGTTTGACCCTTTTTTTGAAAGCTCTGGACATTCTGTTCTGATAGAGTTGGCCGTGACACACTGCGTTCATTCTTTTTCCATATAAGGGCCAATTGCTCATAGCGGCTCCTTATCCATTCTGCATCGCTGAGTTCGGCTTCCTGTATGACTCTTAAGGAAGGAATCTCTAGCTCGGCTGGGATGACGGCCTCGGTACCATAAACTAGCATGTAGGGAATTGCCCCGGTTGACGTGCGAACTGTGGTGCGGTACCCTAACAGAGAAAAGGGTAACTTCTCATGCCACTGCTTGTGATTCTCCACCGTTTTCCTTAGTATCTTCTTAATGTTTTTGTTGGCGGCTTCTACGGCTCCATTCATCTGAGGTCTCTAGGCGGTGGAATTCTTGTGTTTGATTTTGAAAGTTTCACATATAGCTTTCATCAGATCACCTTTGAGGTTGGCGGCGTTGTCAGTAATAATGGACTCAGGAACTCCAAAGCGGTAGACAATACGATCTCTGACAAAATGTGCGACGACTTTCTGGGTTACAGCTTTGTAAGATGCAGCTTCTACCCATTTTGTGAAGTAATCAATGGCCACTAGAATAAACATGTGCCCATTCGAAGAAGTGGGCCAATTGGGCCAATAACATCCATTCCCTAGGCGGTGAATGGCCAAGGCGAGCTTGTTGCATTGAGCTCATTTGGCGGCACCTTTATCATGTCGGCATGCACTTGACATTGAAAGCATTTGCGAACATACTGAATACAAACCATCTCCATGGTCATCCAAAACTAACCTGCTCTGAGTATTTTCTTGGCCAAGACGAAACCGTTCATGTGCGGACCACAGGTCCCAGCATGCACATCCTCAAGTAGCTTGGAAGCTTCCTTTGCGTCGACACACCTTAGCAAACCCAAATCCGGAGTTCTACTATACAAGTTCGCTCCACTCTGGAAGAAATGATTTGACAACCTCCGGAGCGTGCGTTTCAGAATATGATTTGCGTGCTCCGGATATTCTCCTTTTGATAAATACTCCTTGATGTCATGAAACCAAGGGTTTCCATCTGCTTCTTCTTCGACATGAGCATAATATGTCGGCTGATTATGGATCCTTACCAGAATGAGATCAATATAGTTCTTATCTGGATGTTGTATCATTGACGATAAAGTGGATAATGCATCGGCGAATTCATTCTGAATTCTGGGCACATGTCGGATCTATCTTCGTGAACCTCCTTTTCAATTCCTGCACATGGTGCTGATATGGCAATATCTTGGAATTCTTGGTAGCCCATTCTCCTTGCACCTGGTGCACAAGTAAATCTGAATCGCCGATCACCAACAACTCCTGAATGTTCATGTCGACTGCCATGTTGAGCCCTAGTATGCAGGCTTCGTACTCCGCCATGTTGTTGGTGCAGGGAAGTCTAAGTTTAGCAGATATGGGATAATGCTGACCCGTTTCTGATACCAAGACTGCTCCAATGCCTACTCCTTTGAAATTTGCGGCTCCATCAAAGAACATCCTCCAACCCTCATACGCTTCGATAATGTCTTCTCCTACATATGATACTTCTTCAACAGGGAAATACGTTTTTAAGGGTTCGTATTCTCCTCCGATCTGATTTTCAGCAAGGTGATCTGCCAATGCTAGTCCCTTGACCGCCTTTTGAGTCACGTAGATGATGTCGAACTCACTCAGCAGTATTTGCCATTTAGCCAACTTCCCCATAGGCATGGGATTTTGAAATATGTACTTCAAAAGATCCATCCTAGATATGAGGTATGTAGTGTAGGCACAAAAATAATGCCTCAACTTCTGGGCTATCAGGTCAAAGCACAGCAAGTGCATTCAAGCTGAGAATACTGTGCTTCATAAGGTGTGAATTTCTTACTCAGTAATATATGGCTTGTTCTTTTCTTCCTGTCTCATCATGTTGTCCCAAAATACATCCGAAGGCTTCATCTAACACGGATAGATAAAGTAGTGAAGGTCGTCCTGGTTCTGGCGGGACCAGAACTGGCAGTGTGGACAGGTATTCTTTAATCTTTTCAAAAGCTTTCTGACAATTCTCGGTCCAACTTGTCTCGGCGTCCTTTCTCAGCATCTTGAAGATGGGTTCACATATTACTGTGGACTGTGCTATGAATCGACTGATGTAATTGAGCCGTCCCAGGAAGCTCATCACGTCTTTCTTGCTTTTGGGTGGTGGTAACCCCTGAATAGTTTTGACTCTAGTCGGATCTAGCTCTATCCCTCGGCGACTAACAATGAATCCCAGTAGCTTTCCTGCGGGAACCCCGAATGCACATTTTGCGGGGTTCAACTTCAAGTTGTACCTCTTTAACCTTTCAAAGAACTTCCTCAAATCCGCTATGTGGTCCGCGGCTCTCTTGGATTTGATAACGATGTCGTCCACATACACCTCTATTTCTTTGTGTATCATATCATGGAAAATGGTTGTCATGGATCTCATGTAAGTGGCCCCAGCATTCTTCAGACCGAATGGCATCATCTTGTAATAGTATACTCCTCAAGGCGTAATAAAAGCTATATTCTCGGCATCTTCTTTCATCCATCCAAATGTTGTGATAACCTGCGAAGCAATCTACAAAGGATTGGAGTTCATGCTTGGCGCAGTTATCGATCATCAGGATATGTATATTTGGCAGTGGGAAGTCGTCTTTAGGACTTGCCCTATTTAAATCCCGATAATCAACACATACTCGGACCTTCCTGTCTTTCTTCGGAACTGGCACAATGTTAGCTAACCGGGTTGGGTACTCAACCACCTTGAGAACTTTGGCTTTGATCTGCTTAGTAACTTCCTCCTTGATTTTCAAACTCATGTCTGGTTTGAATTTTTTGAGTTTCTGCTTGACCGACGGGCACATGGGATTGGTAGGCAACTTGTGAGCTACTATAGATGTGGTCAAACCGGTCATATCGTCACATGACCATGCGAAAATATCCTCGTATTCCCTTAGAAAACGGATGTACTCCTCTTTCTTTGCTGGTGACAAATGAATGCTGATGCGGGTTTCTTTAACGGTCTCGGTGTCTCCCAGATTTACTGCTTCTGTTTCGTCCAAGTTAGATTTAGGCTTGTTTTCAAAATTCTCAACTTCCCTAACAATTTCCTCGGGTATCTCATCTTCTTCCTTTGAGTCACTATTCTCATATTGCGTTGCCTCATTACATGTCATAATCACTGGTTCATCAGGAAAAGTAATAATAACACTGTAGAAGGGAAAAATATAAAAATAGTAATGAATAATGATAAAGGATAAACGCATTTGATTAAACTGAGAAAATTATTCAAACAAAAGCTTGGCTCGGTGGATCGAGCATTTACTTAAAACGAGAAATCTTAAGACCAAATTGCTGGAAAATTTAAATGCCTAGAACAGCTATAAATTCTGCCAAGCTACCCAGGGACTCGGCGGGCTCGAGATGGTATGGCGGTCATGTGTCTGAGAACAACTCCCTTTGCCACAATCTGAATGGAGAGGCCTTCTATCTCCTCCTCCTCAATTATGGCACTGCAGTCCATATCCTCATCTTCCAAGAATAGATCCTTTAGCCCAGCTAGTGCTTCATCTTCTACAGTTCCCTATATTGTATCCGCCTGATGGAAAGCCTGTTCTAAATGGGGTATCGATTGCTCGAGAGGGTAATATGGTCCACGCCATGGAGGCGACCATTCCCTGTACTCCTGCCATGTATACTGGTATCCGAGCCCAAAAGTGGTACCATAATTTTTCAACCGTATTGGCTTGGTGATACCCTGGAGGTTCTTCCCCAACCCTTTCCCGGGTTCATACTCGGACCATGCTAGTATGCTTTCTATTTTGTTACTCCACCATTTATCCTTATCGATGGCGTTGACCCGTTCAATGTGATGATAGGTCTCCCCTCCTAGCCTCCTTCTATGTCCAATGGCCGGGATGGTCTGACTAGTGTAGATGGTGTTACACCCATCTCCATGAATGATTACCTCCTGACGATTCCATTCGAATTTTACGGCTTGATGTAGTGTGGAGGGTACGGCTCCAGCAGCATGGATCCATGGGCGGCCCAACAAAAGATTATATGAGGCTGGTATGTCAAGAACTTGGAATTCAAGGTCGAACAAAGTTGGCCCTATCTGCAAACAAAGGTCGATTTCCCCAATCGTGGCCCTCTGGGACCCATCAAAAGCCTTCACATTCATGCTTCCGATCCGTATTTCATGGAAACCTTTGTCCAACTTTTTCAGGGTATCCAGTGGACAAATATTCAAACTAGAGCCTCCATCAACCAGGACCCAAGCGATAAACTTGTCTTCAAATTGTACCGTAATGTGCAATGCTCGATTGTGATTCCGTCCCTCGGGTGGCAGCTCATCCTCATGGAAGATGATCTTATGACTTTCTAGTACTT
>NW_017670339.1:905644-954013 GCF_001879085.1 Nicotiana attenuata | reverse complement strand
ATTTATTTATTTATTATATATATATATATATATATATGTGTGTGTGTGTGTGTGTGTGTGTGTGTGTGAGTGTGTGTGTTTTTCTTATTTTTTGTATGTATAAGTTTCAAGAGTTGATTAATGGTTTGATAAAAGGGGTAGGGATTGGACTAGTGTATTTTAATTAAAATTGAGCCAAAATTGGCCCAAAATTTGAGCCCATTTCGTCCAAATTCGGTCCACAAGGGGCTGCCAAGGGGAGGGTCCAAACGACGTAGTTTTGGATCAAAACTACATCGTTTCAATTAGTAATCTGAAGATTGAATCTTACCCATCCATCCCATCTTGATCCAACGGCCCTGATTAATCTCCCACCCTAGGTATTTAAAGCCTAGTTTGGCCAAAATTTGCCCCCATTTCCCTTATTGTCTCTTCATTTTTCTTCTTCCTCTCTCTTTTATTTCTCCTCCCCAGCAACTCCGCCTGTCCGCCGCCCAGCGCCGCCCGCCGGAATTCGCCACCGGCGGCGGCAACCCTCCAATCCACCCCAAAATTTCACCATCTCTTCCCCTCTTCCTCCTCTTTCTACCTATACCACTCATATCCTCCAAATCTCCACCAATCTCCGTAGATCTAAGCCTAACCGAAACCCTAGCCGCCGCCCATCACCCCAAAACTCCAAAAATTTTACACCACCGGCCTCCTCTTCTCCCCCTCTTTCCATATCTCCGACTCAAAAATCAAAAAAACCCCACGCCGCCCTAGCGCCACCACCACTGCCCTAGCGCCGCCGCCCACTGCCGCCCGTTTCTTTTCTCTAACCGGCCTCGAGCAAGGTTGTGTCGTTGATATTATTGAAACCGGACTCGGATTCACCGGAATTTTTTGGTCTCAAGAATATCAACAATAGAAGCTTGCTCGAAAGTCGTACCACTGCCTATCGTCGTCTCCCGGATGCTCGAGTATATGGTAAAATCGCAATCCCCGCCCCGTTATTAATTTTCTAATTTTTCTTTTTGTTTTGAGTTTTTAGTTTAGAATTAGTTTCTGTCTTGTTTCTTTCTTCTAATCCATTTCTGATTATGTTTGTCTTTGTTAAATCGCTTCAGCGATATCGTGCGTTCCGTTTGGCTTTAATAGTTAAGTTTTGTTTGTTCATGTTGGTTCATAATACATGTGTTGAAATTTAACTACATGTTTTAATACTTGGTTTAATTTGAATCAATAGGTTGATATTGGTGTTGTTAAAATCTGAAATTTAGATATTTTGTAGGGTACTAGTAGCTTGCTTTTAGTAGGGCGGCTGAAGTGACCCTTTGGCTCCTGCCATAGCAGATTTCAGGCTGTCCTTTCACCTTTTGGACAGCCTTTAGCACACAAAATCAGCCTCTTTTGGGGAGATTTTTGGGTGAACTAAAATCTTTCCAAAAGTTGGCTTTTCTTTGCCTATTTAAGGGCTGCCCTTTCTTCATTATAGGAGACTAGATCACACTTCCATAGACATTTTTTAGAATTGCTTAAACACACAAAAACATAAAAAATTTCAGCAGTTGAACACATGAAAAGTAAGCTGAAATGGTGAGCTTTAGGAGTGAATCTTAGAGTGCAAACTTTTAGAAAAGTATAAGTCCTCTTTAGAGTTCGTTTCTGGGTTTCTTCTCGAAGTTTTCGGGCTGTTTTAACATGGATTTGCTGCTGGTTTTCTGCTGTTTTGCTGCTGTTTTTATGCTGCTTTAGTTGCTGAGCTTCCATTCTTCGTTGTTGTATTTATTATTCTGCGACTCAGGTAACTCTTTAATCTTATGTTGCAGATATTTTCACATTAGCAAGAAGATTGGAACTCATCTTGATTGTTGGGAGCATATCCATTCAAATAAATGAGTGCTTAGCTAAATTTCTTAATTGTTAAATATATCTTGTTGTAGTTCATATGTAAAAAATAAATCCTTGGTTGATCAAACACTCTTTATTCATGTGTTATTTGTCTTTACTATCTATTATAGTTTTGATGCATATAAAATGAGATGTTTCAAGTAGGTTGTAATGTGCTTAAAGACTCCTTTTGCACCTTTGCAATTCTGGCCAGTTTATGATAGACTATTCTTTAAAGAAAAATAACAAAAGAGCCATGCTTGAAACCTTTATTTATTGTGATAAAATTCAGATTTTACATGTGACCATCTCTGCTAGGATTTTAGATTTTTTTTTGGTAGAAAGTGGCTAGATCTTAAATAGGTGTTTGAAATTGCTAGTTAAAAATAAGGGTTAATGGCTTAGAACAAAAGAGGCCAGACTCGCAATTTAGCCCAGGTGGGCTATCTTAGTAAATCAGCATTTGAAATTCATTGGGCTTTCAGCTTATGCCCATTTTCGGAGCTCAATAATGGGCCAAGGCATATTCTGTCCAATAGGCCCAATGCCTTTAAGAGTCTATAAATATTTTGTCCATTTATTTTATAGATGTTGGCTCAATACCATAACTAAATAAGCAAATTGGCCCACTTTCTCAATAAATAAATAGCTGGCCCATCTTCTAAAATTCATAAGCTGGCCCATTTCTCCTTTTAACAAGAAGTTGGCATATTTCTTTAAAAAAGATTGAGTTGGTCCAACATTTATTTGCACAATTTTTCCAACCATAAGGCTATAAGATAATAATAGAAATCAGTTAATTAACACATTTTCTTTTTTTATTAGTTGAATTGCTAGGCAATCAGTAGGCACGCTTAAATCTTTTCATTCACGGATTCGCTTGCGTGGCGTGATATTTAACATTCAATAATTTAATTCACTAATCTCTTACTATATCTATAGTTTTAGTTAAATTTCTAATCCTTTCACCATACTCGCGGATTCGCTCGCGTAGCGCGATAGTAACTTTTTAATAGCGATAGTAACCTTTTAATAAATAATTTTCTCAAAAGCACAAATACAGTAATTTTTTCTGAAAATAATAGCGTGCTAATAATCCTTTGTCATAACCGCGGATTCGCTTGCGTAGCGCTGTTACGACAAAATTAATAAAATTCGTTTTGGTCGCACATTCGCTTTCATAGCGCGGTTAGGACAATTTTATACTATTTATATCATACTTTTTTTAAACAACTTTAATAAATTAAAGCGGATAGGTAAAACATGAAAATACATATAAATCACAGTTTGCCCAAAATTAGCTCAAGCCAAGTTTTAAGTCAATAAAGCGACCGTGCTAGAACCACGGGACTCGGGGAATGCCTAATACCTTCTCCCCGGTCAATAGAATTCCTTACCCGAACTTTGTTTTCGCGGACCGATAAAAATAGAGTCAAACTTTTCTTTGACTAGGGATTCAAATAAAAGGTGACTTGGAACACCGAAAACCAATTCCAAGTGGCGACTCTATAAATAAAATAATCCCTACTCAAATTTGTCACTTCAATTGGAAAAACTCTTTAACCCACCATAATATCCATACACATACATATTTTTCGGGGAGTAGAAAAGGGGTGTGACAGCCGCTTCGGGACACACTCATACATCCTACTCAAACTAGCTTTCAGCAACACAAAAGAGCCTCGAATAATGTTATCATTGTTCAGGAGATTATCAATTAATTTCGCACTATGAGGGGTGCCAATTCTAGCATGCTACTTAAACTTGACCTTGAAAGGCATTTGACCCCATCAAATGGTCTTTCATCAAGTATACTCTGACCTACTTCAACTTTTCTGATCGCCTAGTATGCTTGATTATGTGGTGTGTCTCCACCTGATCAATCTCCATTTTGATTAACGGCTCACCAACGACGGTCTTCCGACCTTCCCGAGGTATCCGACAAGGCGGCTCTCTATCACCATACTTATTTATCCTCTGTATGGAAATGCTATCTAGAAGTATTAATAGTTCCCTAGGCTACAACTCCTGGCACCCTATTTCCTTATCTCCAAGGGGGCCTCCAATATCACATTTATGTTTCGCGGATGACATTATACTCACCTCATGCACTACCTCCACTTCCTGTACAATAATGCTTAACACTCTTCGCCATTTCTCAGACTGGTCTGGCATGAAAATTAATTTACAAAAATCCAAAAAAAATAAAAAATTCTCCAATAACTTCCCCCAAACATCTTAGGATTTCAATCCTCTAGTCGTTTAACATGTCGGAAGGCAAATCATTTGGTAAATATCCAGGATTTTCCATTTTTATATAAAAAAAAAACCCGCAAAAAAGAGACTTCCAATTTATTCCTGATAATTTTAAATTTTATTTAGCAGTGTGGAAAATAAATTTCCTCACACTGGCAGGATGTACCACACTCATTCAAAATCCTGCCAAACCACTTCATGCAATATATTAAGCTCCCTCCCTACATTCTTAAATCTCTTGAACGTTACCGGCGAAATTTCCTCTGGGGTACAACTGATCACAAAAAAAGACTACACCTAATCAAATGGGATACTGTTACAACTCCAAAATCACATGGGGGGTTGGACATTCAAAAAATGTCCATTTGAAATAAAGCGCTACATGCATCGCTTGCGTGGAGGCTCTTCCATTCCACCAGTACATTATGGGCTTCCATCCTCATTTCGAAGTACTGTAAAATCCTTACTAAGGATAACCTCTTTACCATAAATTGACATGGGCCGTTACTAACGATAACCTCTTTACAGTAAAATCCTCTTATATTACCTGGTTATCACCCAATACCAAAGCCCATTTCGCCTGGATTTGGAAGTTGCATATACCTTCAAAAATTGCGCATTTCTTATGGCTATGTAGTCATTAAAGGTTATCCACAAAAGCCTACCTACACAAGCTTAGCATTACCCCATATAATTTGTGCCATATTTGTCAAGAAGAGGAATCCCTCCGCTACATTTTTTTTATGCTAAAACCATATGGTCACAACTCAACTTTTTGCAAGAGATAGAATGTAACTCTAGTTACCATACTAGCCGGATACAATGGCTATACACTATACTTCACTTACGGAATACTCACTTTCCAAATTCTCTCCCTACAACCACATTACTACCCTTCCGTCTCTGGCACTTATGGACAACTCGTAATACCAAATTATCATTCTATCATTGCTAGAGCATCAAAAAATTTCTACCTCACAAATTATACACCAATGCATAAATCCAAAATCCTGATGTATATGAAATGGAAACCCCTACAACATGGGGTCTTTCAATTGCACACAGATGGGTCCTCTACTTCAACCAACAGATCAAATGGCTTTGGTGGAATATTTCGTAAGACGGATGACACATGGTTACTAGGATTTGTTGGACACTCCTTTTATGGCTCAAGCACTAAAATGGAACTATTAGCCCTCTTTAGAGGATTGCAACTCTCGGTTCAATACACCTTACGTCCTTTGGAAATCAATGTGGATGCTACAAATGTACTGTCTTTAATTTCTAATGCAAACTCTAACTCATCTCCCATTTTTATCTTTCCCGACCAAGAAAAAAAAAATGCAATTAGAAACTTGAAATATATAGATTCTAGAGAAATAATAGTTCAGTATATGTTATTTTAATTTGGTTCAAGTTCGCGTTGAATGTTTACTTTCAAATCTTCGCAGGGATTAATTATGTCGACTATCTATTCTAGTTCAGTGAAAAGTTCTCCAAAATCTGAAAAACAACCATGTTTATTTTACAGCACAGTATCGTTTGTGTAAACATATCAAAATATATATCTTTTGAGAAACAACACAAACAAAAATAAAAAAATAAAAAACTTTACATTAAATTACAAGTTTGCCAAAAGGTATATTTTTCAAATTAAACTAGACAAATGCGACATGAACATATCAAGTTTCCCAAGTCGTCAATTTCATTTTTTTTCTTAATAAAAAGAGTCGATAATTATATTTACGTTGTTGTTTTAAGTTTTTTCTTCATGCTGAATAGTAACATTTATTTGTTCGATACCCCTTCTATAAATTTAGATGTAAAACAACGTTTCGAATTACGAATGCGTAAAACATAGTGTTTTACTATTTGTTTACCCTTAAAATGGATAACAATTAAATTTATATATGGTTTTAAGGATATGCGAATTAATTTGATACAAGCGATAAATTGCGCTAGATTAAACAGATAAAGAGCGTAATAAATTGTCAAACCAATTAAGGGGAGTGACCCCGGATTCAGTAACAACTTAATGAAATGATTGCCTTCGATCCCGGACACACACTAATGAAGAATTGATGAACAAAAGCAAGAACTTTGAACAATAGAAAAAATAAGAGTATATTACCTTGATATGCATATTACAATGTCTTTATGAACAGTAAGCTTTCCCTTTTATATAGTAGGGGAGTTTACCCTAAGTACAATTCTAAAAAAGGTAAAAATCTTCCGTTTTGACGATCGTTGATTTTTTGCTGATACGAACCGAGATTCACGCTGTGATATCCGGTTGGCTATGGATATCACGACCCTTTGTTAGTCGTGTGCAGCTGCTAGGTGATTATTTCCGAAGTCTCAACCCTTAAATTGGACCTCGAGGATATGGCCCTAATATCCCCGAGGGCAGGTGTTTGCCCGAGCCTTGATACGAGGGGTTCTTCATTCTGACTTCGATATGTTACGGTCATCTGCCCGCTCCGCTTGGATCATCGGGAAGTCGAGTCATGCAACTGGCTCGGTTTTACTCGTATACAAATAGTCCCCTCATTTCTCAGAGAGCAGGATAGCCGAAGTGATGGGAAACGATAGATGACTGCGGTTCCTTCCTTCGTAAGTTACGACAGGGAACCGAAACGTTTCATCAATCGCATCGTTCTGACTTTGGACACGTGTCGCTCACTGGCAGGTTACCTCTGAATGCGAAGCGTCAGCTGTTTCCCTATAAAAGGCTCCTTCCTTTGTCCTTTTTCTACTTTCGATCAAACCGCAATCTTCGAGCCATCAACCATTATCAAAACATTTTTTGAATCTTCATCCCTGTTTTTCAATCTTCATAGCAATCTCCAGATTTCTACCCAAAATTTCTTCAAATCTTCATTCTCTGTTCTTCATCTTCAAAACGCGTTTCTCCAAAACTTCATGTTTATTTCCCGAATTATCAAACACTCCCCCAGATGACAATGGCAAAAATATCGAAAACCATTTCTAAACAAGTTGCCACTTTATCTTCTAAACCGGCCGCTGGTATTGAAGCGGTTAACCCTGAGTGGTTGCCCTAGAAATCCCCCCCCCCCCCCCCCCCGTTGCGGTTGCTAACGAACCGGCTGTCGAGCCTCCCTTGTCGGCATTTTCCCGAGGGCTGCTCAATTACAGACGACTTCAATGTTGAGAAGCCTTCTTGCAAACAAGACCGGGGCAAAGGGGTCTCGAGATTTATATGCTCAGTGACCGAGGACGTTCTTCCCATAGTTCATAAGGACTGTAATTGGGAAGGCAAGGATGTGGTAGTCCCCGATCCCAAGGATGTCATTACTACCCATGTGAAGGGGTACTTAAGTGTTTACACATATCCCTTCACATTGGGTCCGGTGGACCCGATCATCCTGGATTTTTGCAAGAGGTACGAAGTGTGCCTTGGGCAGATCCATCCATCACTGTGGATGACTGTAACCCTCCATCAGTACTTCATGAACAAGAATGAATCTCTTCGGTTCACGATCGACCACCTGCCCCAATTATACAGTCCTCGGATGTTCCGAGAGGGACTAATCAAGCTTACACGCCAAGCCAGTAAAGCCCCCTTCTCCAGTATCGACAAAGATCGAGACCGAGGCTGGAAAGTACACTTTGTCCGAGTGAAGACCGAGGATTTGATCCCCCCAGAATGCATGCCATTCCCCGAGGAATGGAATGCGTCTCGTAAGTGCAACTCCTCATCAAAATTTCTTCTTCTTTTATTTCAATCTTCTCATTTATGTTTGTATCTATGCAGCCAGTCGTTGCCCGGGTTCCGAATGCAGTCCCCCCCTTAAATGATTGGATTGAGGGCATCTGTACTCAGATGTCCTACTTCAAGCGCATGTGGCGCGGACTATCAAAGAGCCTATGGGAAGCCCGTTCTCATGGTAAGGTCTATTTCCGAATAGCCAACATTACGTCTCTGCTTTATATTATACTAAGCTCTCTTCTTTATCATTGTAGGTTTGTCTAAGACCATCGAACTTAGGCCTTCGGAAGGGGACAAAGAAGTGATCCCGCCTATTGATTCCTCTGTTGCTACCACGGAGGGAAAGAAGAAGAGAAAAAGAAAACCCTCGGGCTCCCCGATCTCTGAGGCGAAGAAACCGAAGAAGCGGGTTCTCCAAAAGACCTGGAGGGGCTCCAGTTCCTGTGTGCCTGCCTCCGACTCCCTCCTTTTGATTAGGGATGAGCCAGAGGAAGAATTCATCTTTGTAACCCACCGGACGACCATCTATCCCGGGGATTGGGAGGCATATGAGGGGGGTACTCGCGAGACCGACCCCCCTCCAACTCAGAAAGTCGACGCGAATCCCTGGGGTGAAACTTCCCAGGATGCCGGTTCTGCATCGAAGGGAGTGCCGGCGTAATTGAGATTTCGGGGATGCCCTTTTACACTGAGTTTTTGCTCGAATAAGCCCAAGCAACGAAGGAGAAATCTAATGAAGGGTCTCATAGCGTGGATGATCCCCTTCGTACCTTTTTTGATGGCATGGACTCTTCTGTCTTGGAAGACTTTTCCGGGCTAGGCGATCGGAAGTGCCGAGAAAGGATCCGTCTTTAGAAGTTCGAGCCCAGAGTTAGTCAACCAGTTCCCCACCCCGAGTCCACACTCCAGCCGTAAAAGGTCAATAATCATCACTGTCTCGGAGGATGCCGGGTTCTTTCTACTCCCGGGGGAGTAGCAAGCCACGTTTGATGCCTGGTGACCGAAGAAGACCAGGCAAAAATGAATGAGGTGGACGTGGCATGCCTATTCAATGAGGGACAACATGCAGTGAATCGGGTAAGGTATCATTACGCTCTTTTGCCCTTTGACTTAGTCCTTGATATTTCTCATGTTTTCTTTCTTTTGCCCTTTTGCAGGCCTCGGTGCTCCATCACGAAAGCTTTCTTCGGTACCGAACTGAGGTTAACCAGCTCGAGGCTAAGGTCAAGGAGCTTGCTGAGAAAAGAGACATGTATAAGCTTCTTAGCGAGCAACACGAAGGGGTCGTCAAGAATCTCTAGGCCGAGTTGGATGCGGCTAAGAAGGAGCATGTCGACTTGGTGTAAAAGGTAAAAGTTTTTGAAGTTAGTAGTAAAGACTTAGCCATGGCGACTAACGACCAAACCCCGCAGGTTCAGCAGAACATTGACCGGATCGACCAACTCCGAGCTAAAATGAATGAGGTCCAAGCCATGGACGATGGTTGGAAGAGCAAAATGGACCGGCTGGCTTCAGAGAAGGAAGTCGCCCATCCACAACTGGCACCGGTCGAGGTTCAACTCCGGGTAGCAAAAGAAAAATCCGACTAGCGATCCTAGTTGACCGATGAACTTCGATCACAATTAAGCTCGACTTTGGTAAACCAGGATGCCCTCGGCAACGAATGTGAAGCTATAAAGTCTCAGCTACGCACAACTTCCACCGACATTGAAGAGATGGTGGCCCAGTATAGGGCCGATGTCGAATCAGCGAGGCTCGCCTGATGACTACTGCTGAGTAAGTGAGACGGCTATCCTAGAGGGAGACCCTCGAGGAGATCCATGCTTGAGGCTTCGACCTGTCGGCCGAGATCAAGGAGGCAAAGAGACTTGAGGTCGAGGCCAAGAAGCTAGCTGAATTAGACAATGAAGAAGGCTCCGAGGGTTTAGAAGAACCCGAAGATGAAGAGGCCCCTACGGCTCTGGTGACGGGTCGGGTCCAGGTGAAAATTAGGTGTAGATGTGTTAGGATTTTTTTTCTTTGTTTTTGTACCTTGTGCATTTATTTTGTTGAGGCTGTTTTCATTGGCCTTTGTAAAGAAAGTCCGGAATGTATATGAAGTTTCTTCCCTTTTTGCAGTTTTCAAGTCTATTATCTTTAGCATCCTTTTTACAACTGCAAAGATTTCAAATGCCTTAGCATGGAATCAACGTAGTAATCAGTCATTTTTTGGAGGTCCGAACAAGACTCGTCCTTGATGCAAGTTTTGCTTGAAACTTATGGGTGCTCAGAGTGACCGCAAGCTTTCCCCAAGATGCTCGTTTAAATGTTTTTAGACTATATCTTTGCCGAGGGTAACCTTTGAATAGGTTTGAAATTTTATTAAAGGCCTTATATTTTTATTATGGGCTCCGGATGTCTCCGATCCGTTTTTAGGGTGGCCGTAGCCTTTTAGGTTTGGGCACTACCTAATAAGTTTTGTGCCTCCAGGTTTCGATAACTCGAGTCGTCCGAACTTATCAAGGATGGTCGTCGCCGAGTGGGAGTAGCCCTTTGGACTCGGATAGAGGTGGCCCTTGGAATCGATAGTTCCCGAGTAGGAATAGCCCTTAGGCTCGATACTTTTATTTTTAGCAAGGTAGAAACTTTCTTTCCTTTCTGTATGTAACGTACAAGATTGTATAAAAGCTCGCATTATGGCCGGGGCGACCTACGCAGGCACGGTTCATTTGATCGTTTGGCCACAATGAATCCTAACCATCGAGCCTAGACCGTTCGAGCATAAAGTTTCCTTCCTTGCTAAAAATCATGGCCCGAGGGTGATGGACCCCAATATTCGAGGTCGATCTTCGAGTGGACTCGGATACTGTTGATGCGACCATTGACTCCAATTCAAAACCGGCATTCGATTATAAGTTAGAACAATTTATTGTTGCCTCATTAAAAACCATGCCGCAATACCCATTGGGGACAAAACCGCTTCAAGGAAAAAAGAGTGCAACGCGTTCTTTCAGACCTAATTATTTATATTCTCCTTTGGTTGTTGCATGTAAGTGTTAGTCCAACCCGCAATAAAACAAAAATGAAAGAAAATGAATGAGGTCGTACCTTAGCAGTAGTATCATTTTAAGTGGGTCAAGTTCCTGTTATTTGGTAGCTATGTGTCGTTCCCTGCTTCGAGTTTATACGAACCTTTACCGGTAATTCCGATGACTCGATACGGACCTTCCCAATTCGGTCCTAGCCTCCCTTTATTTGGGTTTCGGGTGTTCTGTGTTACTCTTCTTAACACCAAGTCCCCGATATTGAAATGTCAGAGGTTGGCTCTTCGGTTGTAATATCTTTCTATATGTTTTTTTGGGCGGCTAGCCGGACTAGAATAGCCTCGCGCCTCTTATCCAGTAGCTCTAGGCTCGTGCTCATGGCCTCGTCGTTTGATTCTTCGGTTGCATATCAGTACCGGAGGCTCGGTTCTCCCACCTCAACCGGTATCAGTGCTTCGGCATCGTAGATCAACAAGAACGGGGTTTCCCCGGTACTAGATTTTGAGGTCCTGGGATACGCCCACAAGACTTCGGGCAGGATTTCCTTCCACTTCCCTTTGGCATCGGTCAAACTGTTCTTAAGGTTTTGAAGGATTATTTTGTTAGTCGACTCCGCTTGTCCATTCCACTAGGGTGTTGACAGGATCTTTTTGATCTTATGGTCCTTGTAAAATTTTCTCAGCTTGCTGCCGATGAACTGCTTTCCGTTATCACACTATCTCGGTCGGTATACCGAACTGTCATATTACGTGGTCCCAAATGAAGTCGATGACTTCTTTTTCCCGGACCTTCTCAAACGCCTGAGCTTCGACCCATTTGGAGAAATAGTCAGTCATAAATAATATAAATTGAGCCTTACCGGGTGCCCATGGTAGGGGACTGACGGTATCCATTCCCCATTTAATGAACGGCCAGGGCAACAAGACCGAGTGTAGTAACTCCCTGGGCTGATGGATCATTGGTGCGTGTCTCTGAGAGCCGTCGCATTTTTGAATGAACTCCTTTGTATTTTTCTTTATGTCGATCCAGTAATAGCCGGATATGATTATCTTACGAACCAACAATTCTGCCCCCGAATGGTTTCCGCAGGTGCCTTCGTGAACTTCCCTCAAAATATATTCGGTGTCTCCCGGCCCAAGCATATGGCGCGCGGGCCATTGAACGTTCTTCTAAATAGATTATTATCTTCAAACATGCTAAACCTGGCCGCCTTCGTGCGCAGAGTTCTCAATGCTTTGGGATCCGAGGGCAGCTTCTCGGTCTTCACGTAATCTATATATTTGTTTCTCCAGTCCCAGGTTGAACTTGTCGAGTTTATCTCGGCATGGCCTTCTTCCACTACTAATCTCATAATTTGTACGACTATCCCCGAGCTGAATACATCGTCATCGACCTACGACCCCAAGTTAGCCAGAGCATCAAATTTGCTACTTTGATCCAGGGGCACGTGTTGTAGGGTCCATTCCTTGAATCAATGTAGCGTTACCTATAGTTTATCCAAGTATCTTCGCATTCATTCCTCTTTCACTTCGAATGTCCCAACTTGATTTAACACATGGAGGGAATCGTACTTAGCTTCGATCACTTCGGCCCCCAGGCTTTTAGCCAATTCGAGACCTGCAATCATGGCCTCATACTCGGCCTCATCATTAGTCAATTTCATAATTCTAATATATTGCCTAACTACGTTATCCGTGTGCGGCTTCAACACAATTCTGAGTTTGGACCTATTTGCATTCAAGGCACCGTCCATAAAGAGGATACAGATCCCTAAGGAATTCCCCGAGGTTAACAATAATTCCTTTTCGACTTCGGGTATTAAGGTCGGTGTGAAGTCGGCCATCCAAGATTTGAGATTTCATGGCAGTTCAGGGTCGATATTCGATATTGCACCCACTAATTTCCACAACCTATTTGGCCAACCATCCCGAGAGCTCGAGTTTGTGCATTATGTTCCTCAATGGGCAAGTAGTTACGACATATATGGGATGTCATTGAAAATATGATTTTAACTTCCTGGAGGCGCTTAGCAAAGTGAGCGCAAATTTATCTAGGTGAGGATACCTTGTTTCGGCCTCGCCTAGAGTCCTGCTAACATAATATATAGGAATGGGTACCTTCCTCTTCTTAGACTAAGACTCCACTTACCGCTATCTCGGATACCGCTAAGTACAGGTACAACTGCTCGTCTGCCTTCGTAGTCTTAAGCAATGGTGGATTCGAAAGATACCATTTGAGTTCTTCCAGAGCTTGTTGGCACTTCGAGGTCTACTTAAAGTTATTCTTCTTCTTCAACAATGAGAAGAACCGATGGATCTTATTGGAGGACGTTGATATGTACCGACCCAGGGCGGATATACGCTCGGTTAGCCTTTGAACGGCCTTGGATGGTCCACTACCGTGATGTTTTCTATAGCTTTGATTTTGTCAGGATTGATCTCGATTCCCCGGTTGGACAGCATGAACCCAAGGAACTTCACCCGATCCCAAATGTGCATTTCTTCGGGTTCAGCTTCAAATTGTATTTCTTCTGTATGTTGAAGGTTTCCTACAAATGTTCCAAAAGCTCCTCTGCTCGCAGGGACATAACTAACAAGTCGTCAATGTAAACCTCTATTGATTTTCCTATTTGTTCTTCGAAAATCTGATTTACTAGATGTTGGTAAGTGGCACCGACATTCTTTAGTCTGAACGGCATTACGTCATAACAATAGGTGTCATACTTAGTGATGAAAGAAGTTTTCTCTTGAACGCCTGGGTCCATCCAGATTTGGTTGTACCTAGAATAAGCATCAAGAAAGCTGAGTATCTCGTGCTAGCTGTCACATCGATCATGCGATCGATGTTAGGTAGAGGAAAAGCGTCCTTAGGGCATGCCTTGTTCAAGTCTTTGTAATCTACACACATTCTTAGTTTATTTCCTTTTTTAGGCACTACTACTGCATTTTCTAACCAATTCGGGTACTTAACTTCCCGAATGGAACCTATTTTAAGGAGTTTGAATACCTCGTCTTTAATGAATGCGTGCTTGACTTTGGACTGAGGCCTCCTCTTCTATTTAACCGGGTGGAACTTTGGATCCAAGCTCAGCTTGTGAGTAGTTATTTCCGGCGGCATCCCTATCATATCAAGATGGGACCAAGCGAAACAATCTATGTTAGCTATAAGTAATTGAATGGGTTTTTTCTTGAGCTCGGGGGTTAGTCTCGTGCCCAGGTATACCTCGATCGGGCCAGTTCTTGACCAGTATGACTTGCTTCAGCTCCTCAACCGTTGATTTGGTGGCATCAGAATCGTTAGGTGCTATAAACGACCTAGGGACTCTGTAACCATCATCCTTGTCTGTCTCCTACTTCTCTAGTTCGGTCGGGGCCGATGTCGGTGATTGCTATTTGGTTTCTTTCCTCGTAACCGAACTCGGGTCCTTTGATGCCGAGAGTGCAAATATTCGGGTCGCCTCATCGACCGCGAACATTTCTTTTGTGTCCGGCTGTTCTCCGTAAACTATCTTGATTTCTCCCGGTGTGGGGAATTTTAATGTCGAGTGCAGTGTCAAGGGTATTGCCCTCAAGCTGTGAATCCATGGCCTTCCGAATAGAGCATTGTATCTCATATCCCCTTCGATCACATAAAACTTTGTTTCCTGAATGGTTCCGGCGGTGTTTACCGATAGGGTTATCTCCCCTTTAGTAGTTTCGCATGCCATGTTAAACCTATTTAAAACTCGGGCTGCGGGCACTATTTGGTCTTGTAGGCCCAGCTGTTCCACGACACTCGATCTGATGATATCGATCGAGCTACTAGATCAATTAACACACACTTAACTCGTGATTTATTTATGAGTACAAATATTACCAGCGCATCATGATGTGGTTGCACGATGCATTCAGCGTCCTCGTCGTTGAAAGATACGGTTCCCTCTGGTACATAATCTTGAGTTCGTTTTTTCCTTGTAATGGACACCTTAGTGCGCTTTAGCATCGGCCTTTAGGGGACGTCAACTCCACCAATGATCATGTTAATGATGTGCTAAGGTTCCTCTTGCTCGATCTGCTTGTTGGAGTCCCTGTTCCTGAAGTGATTTTTGGCTCGATCACTCAAAAATTCTTGGAGGTGCCCGTTATTGAATAATCGAGCTACTTCTTCTCACAGTTGTCGACATTCTTCAGTTCTGTGTCCGTGAGTTCCATGATACTTACAATTAGGCTGGGGTCCCTTTGTGAAGGATCGAACTGCAATGGTCGAGTCCACTTAGTATCTTTGATGCGTTCGATGGCTGATACGATACCAGCATCATTGATGCTAAAGCTGTATTCCGGCAACCTTGGTGCTTCCTTAGACCTGATTTGTCTGTCGAAGTCATTTTTGCTCATGAGTCCCCGGTTATTATGACCTCGATCGTTCCTTCTTTCACTCCTTGTGAGGTTGCGTCCGGACCTATTACCCTTCTGATCTTCATTGTATGGTTAATACCGATCTTTGCTCGATATTGGTTCATGATCGATGACTCTTTTGGATCTGCCACTAGTTCTGACGGGATAAACGGATCCGGAAGGGGCCCCGAGTTAATCGTGTTCAACCTTAATTTTTGATTGGTGCCTGTTATGGACGTCAACCCAAGTTACCGTCGGGTATTCTATCAAATTTTGTTTTAACTGCTGCGAAGCCAATGAGCTTTAGGGGTTGAGTCCTTGGGTGAATGCCTGGATGGCCCAGTCGTCCGCGACTGGAGGCAGATCCATCCGTTCCATTTGAAACCTTGACACGAATTCCCTTATCATCTCGTTATCCCTTTGCTTTACTTTGAAAAGGTCTGACTTCCTGGTCTCGACCTTGATGGCCCCAACTTGCGCTTTTACAAAGGCATCTGCAAGAATAGCAAACGAGTCAATAGAATTACGGGCAAGTTGTGATACCATATCATATCTCCTTTTGACAAGTTCTCTTCGAGCTTTTCAGTAGAACAGATTCGATCTCGTCATCTTCCAAGTCGTTCCCCTTGATGGCGCACGTGTAGGTGGTCAGGTGTTCATTTGGATCAGTTGTTCCATTATATTTCAAAATTTCGGGCATACGGAACTTCTTTGGGATCGGCTTCGGAGTTGCGCTCAGAGGGAAAGACTTTTGGACAAATTTCTTGGAATCCAGGCCCTTCAGTATCAGTGGTGCTCCTGGGATTTGATTGACCCTGGATTTATAGGTCTCCACTTTTTGTCTTTGGCTTCGATTTTCTTTTCTCCCAATTTTACCTATTTTGTCAGTTCCTCAAGCATCTTTATTATCTCGGGGTTGGTCCCGGGTTCAGCTTCACCCGCCCTTTTTGTGGCCGGTTCATTTCTGCGAGCGTTTTCCCGAGATAGTTTGGGCTCAACTCTGCTGGGGGCGCATCTTTGGTTCTGCAACTGGGCTATTGCTGCCTGTTGAGCCTGTAACATTTCGAAGATTACCCGCAAGTTGATCTCATCACCTTCACCATCGTGTGTACTCCGGGATATCGATCGGGCTCCACCGCGAATGCTGTTCGGGGCTGGTAGGCAAGTTTGCTTCGATAGACACATATGAGTTAGCATTGATCGGTTCGTGAATGGAACTCCGTTGAGGTCAACAGGGGACACCTCGTTGCTAGGCACCACATTGTTGTTCTCACTGTGGTGACCAAACTCAGCATCAACGTTCAAATGGGCAGATTGGGAGTTTGACATTTTCGATTCGACCTAAAATTAGAAGCTCAAAGAACAAGAGTAAAATAGAGTGTGCTATGGAAATTTATATCAAATTGCGACTATTATCCTTAGCCCCACAGTGAGCGCCTAACTATTTATCCTAAAAATGGATAACAATTAGATTTATATGTGGTTTTAAGGATATGCAGATTAATTCGATACAAACGATATATTGTATTAGATTAAACCAATAAAGGACGTAATAAATTGTCAAACCAATTAAGGGGAGTGACCCCGGACTCAGTAACAACTTAATGAAATGCCTGCCTTCAATCCTGGGCACATTCTAATGAAGAATTGATGAACAAAAGAAAGAACTTTGAAAAATAGAGAAAATAAGAGTATATTTCCTTGATGTGCATGTTACAATGTGTTATGAATAGTAAACTTTCCCCTTTATATGGTAGGGGAGTTTCCCTAAGTACAATTCTAAAAAGATAAAAATCTTCCGTTTCGACGATCACTGATTTTTCGCTGATATGAGTTGAGATTTGCGCGGTGATATCTCGTTGGCTACAGATATAATAACCCTCTGTTAGTCGTGTGCAGCTGCACGGTGATGCTCTCCGAAGTCTCAACCCTTAAACCGGACCTCGAGGATATGGCCCCGATATCCCCGAGGGTAGGTGTTTGCCTAAGCCCTGATACGAGGGATTCTTTTTTTTGACTCTGATACATTACGGTCTTCTTCCCGCTCTGCTTGGCTCACCGGGAAGTCGAGTCATGCAACGAGCTCTGTTTTACCCATATACACTATCATTGGCGGACTTAGCAATGAATCGTGTAACCGAAGGCCAATAAATAATAAAATAAAATAAATCAAACAGTAGATAAGAAAATTATGAAGATTAAAGATATTATACTGAAAACTATATAATTTTCAAAATAAAGGTAGAAAAGTTCACTACTATCTAGGCATATATAACATTACTCTAAATTCTAAACTGTAGAACAAAATATACAAATTTTTGTAATACTTAAAACAAAACCTAAAAAAGAAATATTGATTGAAGCATACAGGACAGGTAATGCAAGATGTAATACCAACTTATATATATATATATATTAATCATTCATGTACGAGCATCGAATTTATATTTTTTAAGATGAAGTAAAATATCTTAGAGACATAAAAGTCGGTGGTATTCAGGTCAATCATAATCCTAGAATGCCATGTGCAAGATAAAAAGGTGGTGGATAAACAAAGACTGTGGAAGGTTGGAAGAGGAGGAGTGTCTTTCTGGTTTGACAATTGGTCATGGTGCTCGTTGTGATTACCTTCCTCCGAATCATAAACTTAATAATTTGAAGCTCTTAGATATGCTATTGAACAATCAAATTAACTGTGAAGGTTATGATCAACTTCTTCCTCAACTTATTGTGCTTAAAGTCAATAGTCTCGAGATCCAACTGAAATTATCTACTCCTGATAAAGCAATATGGAGTGCGGATAACAGTGAGACTTTTTCACTGGCCTCAACCTAGCATTTGCTTATAAATAAGCAACAAAAGGCTTGGGTTAATGCTATGAATTGGTAGAAAGGTATTCCCTTCGAGATAAACTTCTTTGTATGGAGGGCTTTGAGGGACAAGATACCAACTGATGTGAGAGTTTCTAAGTTGGGTTATTCTATATCCTCTAGATGTTGTTGTTGTGGTTCTCCAGGAGTAGAAAATGTTGACCATTTATTCTGCACTGGCTCATTCGCAAAAAATATATGAAAATTATTATGTGGTCCTATGGGAATTGCATACAATGATATATCTTTCAGACAACTTATAGTGAACTGGTGGAGGTGCAAGGTAAATAATCCAATTCAAGCATTCATATTAAATGTTTGCCTGCCATTGCTTCTTGGGAAATCTGGAGAGCTAGGTGCAATGCCAAATATGATAATGTTAGAGATAATGTGAGAAGATCTCTTTTTTTGATTGCTTTCACTGTTGCACAATTGGTGAACCGTCAATTCCAGTAGGGTCAGTTGTGTCCACATTGGGATGATATCCATCAGATAATAAGGAGCTCAATTTACTTTGAAAAATCCATGGTGGTTAAATGGATCATGCTTACCATTCCCTTTCTCAAATTGAACTATGATGGTAGTTGCAAAGAAGAAAATTATGGTGGTGGAGATGTGATTAGGGACAAAAAAGGGTGCTTAATTTTTGCCTACTCCTTATCTCTAGGCACAGGTACTAGCAACTAGGCAGAAGCTTCTGCTCTTCATTATGACATAAAATAGTGCATGTTAAATGGAGTGCAAAATATTAATGCTGAGAGTGATTACGAATTGCTTGTTGATTGTGTGAATGGACATTGTACAATTCCCTGGAGGATATCTAAGAAGTTGAGGAGCTTAAAGAATTCAAGATTCAGTCAAGCTATAATCTTAAGCATCGTTATAGAGAAAGCAATCAAGTTGCTGGTAAACTTGCCGATTATAGTCATACTCTCATTCATTCTAAAAAGTTTCATGAATTTGCTGGATTCCCTCCTCAAGTTCGAGGCCTGATGAACATGGATAGATGGCATTTCCTTCCTTTCGAAGGACCAGATTGAAGAAAGGTGACATTTCATTTCAACCACCATGATCGTCATGTTTTTGTATACGGCAAAGGGCCAAATATACCCCTCTACTTTCAAATATTGTTTACCTGTACCCTTCGTTATACTATTGGGCTATCCATACCCCTACCGTCATACTTTGGAACAAAAATACCCCTATTTCGGATGGAGTGCCACGTGGCAACACCAAATTAAAATGACCCATTTTTTTTACCCAACCCGTTTTACAAAAAACCCACAACCCGAACCATATTTTTATTTTTCAGTTTTTTTAAAGAATTTTCTTTTTGCAAACTTAAAAAAAATTGCAAAATATTTTCGTTTTTTAAACTGAGTAGATACTGAAAAGATTTTGCAAAAAAAGTTGTAAAAACTGAAATAAATCATTTTTTTAAAAAAATATTTTTTTTATGTAAAAACATATTTGTAAAAACTGATTTTTTTTCCAGTTTTTAACAAAATATTTTCGTTTTTTAAAAACTGAATAATATATTTAAAACAAAATATTTTCATTTTTGAAAAATGTTTTTTTTCCAGTGTTTTTAAAGATTTTCTTTTTGTAAAACCTGAAAAATCAAATTTGTATAAACTGATTTTTTTTTTTTTTTGTAAAAACAGAAAAAAAATATTTTCGTTTTTAACAAAATATTTTCGTTTTTTAAAAACTGAAAAAATTATTTTCAACAAAATATTTTCGTTTTTGAATTTTTTTTTCATTTTTTCATTTTTTTGAAAGAATTTTGTTTTGTAAAAACTGGAAAAATAAGTTTTTAATAACAGAAAAAAAATATTTTTATTTTTTAACAAAATATTTTCGTTTTTTAAAAACTAAAATTTTTAAAAAAAAACTGGAAAAAATGAAAATTGGGGTCGGGTTGTGGGTTTTTTTTTTAAAACGGGTCGGGTAAAAAAAGGAAATGAGTCATTTTAATCTGGTGTTGCCACGTGGCACTCCATTCAAAATAGGGGTATTTTTGTTTTAAAGTATGACAGTAGGGGTATATATAACCCAATAGTATGACGGTAAGGGTATAGATAGCCCAATAGTATAACGAGGAGTACATGTAAACAATATTTGAAAGTAGAGGGGTATATTTAGCCCTTTTCCATTTTGTATAGTAGTAAGGTAGTAAGTCCTAGAGATAACTTTTGTATAGGATGGAATATTTATGTATACTTCACAACATTGTTGCCTTCCCAGCTCAAACACATTTACCTCATCTCAAAATGTAAAAGAATAGATGTGTCTATCTTTCAAGACGAACTAGGGAGGAGATGTTGCTATTCCTTCAGCTCAATGTAATTTTTTTGAAATGAATAAAATGCAATGTTTGTATCTATACTATATTAAAAGCACGAAGACCTTTAGCGAAATGTCGTTCGCCTTTTCTACCCTTTAAAAATATGTCTTACATTGGATAAAATTGTAAATCAAAAAACTTTCCTTATATTTCGGAGTTCTAAATCAACTAATATTTTTTAAACTAATTTAGTGTTTGATATCTTCTCATAATAAGGATACAAAATATTAAGACAATAAAAGAATCCAAAAAAGTAGGAGTAAATTTTTTCGTCAGTTTCCAACAAGGAAACTTCACTATTTTGTATAACATTTCTGTTTTTTGTCCTTGTTTAATCATAAGGACCAATTTTTCCTCTTTATTTTCCTTGCATATGATTTATTTGTTGTTTTTAAAATTTAAATGAAAATTATCTTTTTAGAAGCTTGGTTGTTAAATTCGTTTATTTCTATTCTTAAAATTTTCTACGGCGTTAGGTTTTAGGGAAGAGTAATTATTTTTGGAAAAAAGTAATAATTAATTTGTGATAAAAAAATGAATTACCGTAATTTAATTTACAAAAATACCTAAATTACCTCAATAAAAATTCATGTTAAAAAAGAAATTAATATTATTACTAAGAAATTTTATTGCATAATTTAACTTTAAAAACATAAATTAGTTATGAAATTCATCGTGTAGCTGATCAATTTTTCTTATTAATCTGTCACTAATTTTGTCACTGAATAGGATTAGCGATAATTTTTTTATTATTTATCTACACAATATTTTTATCGCTAATTATTTTCTTTATGTATTTGACTTGTCTAGATACATGGTATCTAGACGATTATTTAAATACGAAACTAATGTAAAAGATCACTAAACTTTCAAAATCATCTTGGTTGTTTCATGCTTAGCCTCAACTTTTTTTTTTTACTAAATAGGTTCAATATTTGTCATTTTCAAGAGCTTATATTTAAAAAATTTATTCTTAAGGGCTTATATTTTTTTATAATTTTATATGCATCGTACAAAGTACACGCGCATCGCACGTATCCTAAAACTAATTAATAAAAACGCGTGAAAACTCATGACAATTTAAGGTCCCAAGAATGCCTAGCCTAAGTGGCAAGGGTACAATATACACTATGGGTTCGATTGAACTCGCTAATTTTTACCAATAATATAAGTAACTAGGTTATTGATTCTATAACATGCGCATTGGTTTTTATCTTAAAAGAGAACCATAGTTGTTTTATCAATTTTGTGCTAAGACCTAACCACAAAAATGCTGCCCAACTTTTACCCTCACACAACTTTAAATAAAGTAAATTAGCCATGCTGCCATGCCTTCATGCCTTTAACCTAATTAAACCTTTAAATTAATGGCGGAGTAACAAGAACATTATAAACTCATTTCGATATTCTTACACAAACGGTGATTAGTTATTTTTCTCTCTTGCTTTTCTAAAGAATTTATATGTTGCTTCTTTTCTTCTTCTTTTTTTTTGAGAAGATTTTTAAGTGGCTTAAATAATTGAGGAGTGAGGTTGGAAGAAAGAGATAGATAGTAGGCTGCACAAGCTAAATATAATTATTTCTAATTAATCCCTTAATTAACGTAATTATCTGTGATTAACCGTTAGCCAAAGGATAGCATTATTCGAAGTAAAGGTATAGTATCATTCGAAGTACAACAACCACTAAGCTTTAGTTTGAAACAAGTTAGCATCGGCCATATGAACCTTCACTAATCATATTTTTCCATCTGAAAATAGCTCAGCCTACACTATAAAAAAAAAAAAAAAAGAACATGTTAAAAATCACCAGCTAAATATGGGACAATTCAATGATGCTCGGGAGTCGTTTGGAATTTTTCATTTTTTTAATTATTAGTAATGATTTGGTCAGGTTTTCTCATATCATCGTTCGAGTCGTGAAATCAATCGTTGATATTTGTATTAGAAAAGGCTACTTACATTATACCCATTGGGGCGCGACTCTTCTTCAAATCCTTCGTGAATAGGAAAAACTTCGTACACTAAATTGCCATTTTTTAAAAACATTTGTTGTTGAGAAGGTCATTGAATACCAACAATACAGAAAAAACCCAGTGAAATCCTACAAGTGGGGTATGGGGAGAGTAGTATGTACGTAGATTTTATCTGCACCTTATGAAGGTAGAGAGGTTGTTTCCGAAAGACCATCGGCTCAAGAACATTAAAAATGAAGCGATAGAGAAATAATAGCAACAAGGTAATAAGACAATGGAAGCAAATAATACAACGAGTACAAAGATCCAGGAATACGAAACTACAAGAATAATGTCAATCCTACTGATAATAATGACACACCGTATAAAAACAAGGGACTAGGAATAAGAAAATACTACTGGTAAGACAAGGCGAAACTCTAAATTGTCTATCAACCCACCAACCTAATTTTCGATCTCCACACCTTTCTATCGTGGGTCATGTATAAAAAAGAACAGTTATTAACATAACTTAAAAACAACAAGCATCCCACAACATTTATTTTTCCCAAAATAGGTTATCTTAAAGTTGCCTAAACGAGCACATAGGTGATATAGGTGGTCACCAAATCTTTCGTTCTAAAGTTTCTATAAATAGGAGAAAGAATGTAGGAATTTTAATCATCCACAATTATCAACAAACATTTTAGAGTTCATTACTTCATCAAAAAATGGTTTTCAAGTCAAATCTTGTGCTTATCAAATTTTCTTTGCTTGTGTTTCTGATGATTTTCTCAGAGGTTGCTGCTAGGGATATGCCTGCTGGGCCTTCACGCCCATTACTCAAATGTTAGTTTTTTATGTTATTTTTGCTGCCTTTTATATTCTCTTGGTAAATTTTTTTGGGTAAAAGGGGTAAAAAGTAGTACTACTACGAGGTCATTCGTATCCTTGCTATAAGAAAATCATCGAGCTCTAACCTAAGGTATAACGAATAATAATTTTATATTTATAACAATTAAATATTTATACATATTTTGTGAATATTTTTATATAAATACAAGGTCTAAGCAAAAGTTACTGGATTCGTCCGAACCTGCATTTACTTCTCTAGCTCCGCAACTATTCACAAGATCATAGGGTTATATAAGGTCTACATACACACTATCCTCCCCAAGCCGCACTTGTGAGATTGCACTGAATTTGTTGTTGTTATTGAATGCTGGAGGCCACTTAAAAAAAAATGAGACAATGTGCTAATGATAACGTATGAATAAGCTCAAAATATAACATATGATAAAATTAAGATATTTTTATAGTAAATGAGTAATTGGACCTTTTCCCCGGTAGAAAACGATCATCTTTCGTTTTCTATTATTATTGTTTAACCAAAAAAAAAAAAATAGAATTTCGGTTAAAACTAGAAATTAAGAAGAAAAATCGGGTTACTGATAATCAGGAGACGAAAAGAATAAGAAATTTTTGAAGATAATAAAGCAGTAAATAAGTTTGTATTTCAATGTAATCTCAATGATATTTTTTTTGTGTCCCCTTACAAATGCTGAGACCTCCTCCTTTTATAGTTGATTTTTCTAGGAAAAGGTATAATGCCTTAGCCTTAAAGAGGCAATTATGAGCATTAAATGACATTAAATGAAACGTTACACAATCATTCCTAATCAATACTGATTCGCTAACGTATCTGATATTTAATACTGAATTTAGACTCCTTTATGCCATCAGATTCATATCTTCAATTCCTTCTGACCTCCTGGCTTTAATTAAGTTAAATAGATACGAGACTCGTATCATTTGAATAGCATCTCGTGCCTATTTAACTTTCTTCTCCTCGTATCTGATATCTCCCGTGCCTCTTAATTGCTCATCATGTTTTGACCATTTGACCAGTCTACGTGTCATGCCACGTCATCTTCAATTATAAATTCAGTTTTTTTTTCAATACAGATAGTCCCCCCACTTTCCATTTATTTATCAATTAAATATTTGGGAAGTGGATCTTCACTAAAAAGGGAATTTTTGCCATATTCAATGCTATGACAGTGTCGACGCTTCAATTGTCTCTTCTATTTAATGCACCATATACGTGTCACCTTCTCATTAGTTCTGCGATTTTGCAGCCTTTTTCTAAGGCTTTTTTAACTCCACTATTCACGAAGTGATAGTTGCCTTTATTATAGGCTTTCCATCATTACACTTCTTAATTATCGACGGTTGAGTTTATATATAAACTTGCCTCCTTTTTCCTTTGTCTTCTTCTTCACAAGCTTTTTACCAAATTTCTTGCTATTTATTCTCGTTCACTTCTTCTTCAGTTCATATCTTATGTTCATATCTTCTCACTATGTCGTCTTCGAATCCTAACCCTAAAAGAGTTCCAATTCTTGATAGTTTCCCTAATGCTCCTGCTAGATATAGAAGAGGTAGAGGAGGTGTGCTTCGTGGTACAGGGTCGGTTCGTGGTGGTACCTCTGGTTCTATCACTCCTTCTTCTAGTTCTGGCAATATCTCTAGAGGCTCTCTTTCTAACAGATCCACTTCTAAGGGCAAAGAATCTTCTGAGTCTAACCAAGAGCCTCTGGTTGAAGAAATTGTGCCAACAGATTTATCTTTCGAACATGACAAAGAATCCCTTCGTGACCAAGTGATTAAATTAGAGAGAGCTGATAAATATCCCTCTTTAATTACTGAACCTTTGATTCAAATTGTTCGAAGAGACTGTCGTTGGAGAGATGACACCCACATAGTTATTCCTATTCCATACCAAAGAATATCTTCTTATAGGGTTGGCTTTTCTTCCGTTTACACTTATCCCTTTACTTTGGGATTTATTCCTGCTATTGATCCAGTCATACTTGATTTCTGTCGTTTTTTCAAAATTTGTTTGGCTCAAGTTGGTCCTCTCGTATGGAGAGCAGTAGCTTGTTTGAGGTATATGTCAACCAAAGCTGATGTCGACTTTACTTTCCCTCATCTAATTCATCTTTATCACCCCAAGCTATTCCGCAATGGTGTTTTTACCTTAACTGCAAGAAGTAAGAGGGTTTTGGTTAACCCTGAAGATAATAACGACCGTGGCTGGTACACCCGGTTTGTTGCTGTTCCCACAATTGATTTGGTGGATGAATCAAATATTCCTTTTCCTGAGAAATGGAACTTTGCACGTAATTATTTTCTTCCTTGCCGTATCTGCTTTCGTTATTTCAACTTCTCTTCTAATTTTATTATTATTCCTTTGCTTTTTTTGTAGTCAACCATGGGAGATGTGGAATCCGTTCCTNNAATTTTTTTAAATAATAATATAATTATTAAAATTTTATAAGTGGGTCCCACTTTAGCGACCAAAGTTGGTCGCTAATTTCAGCATTTCTTTGACCATGCAAGTCTGACCGGTCCGGTCAACATTTTGACCAAATTAGCGGCCAAAAAGCGACCAACCTTGGTCGCTAATGTATTTAAAATAATTATTTAATTATTTTCTCCAATTTAGCAACCAACGTTGGTCGCTTTTCCTGACAGACCAATTTTGGTCGCCAAAATTTTGGTCGCTTTTTTCCGAATTTTTAGTAGTGGTCGTGCCATTTTCGCCTGAGCTTTGAGTATACTGGCCTTCGTGTCCACTTGGCCAATTGAACTGGAGCCTGCACCGTATTTTTTGTCTTCCGTGACCGGCCTTTTGTCGTGCCAGTGTCGGTGGCATACGCTTGTTGCACCACTGACATGCGCCTATATAGAGAGATGGTATTATGTTATTGTACGCCGAGAAAAAAGAGGAGTTTTTTTTTTCTTATATTTTTTTTTCATAAAAAAAAATTGCTTATGATAAATATGTTGTCCTTCTTTCAAGAAATAGAAAAATCAAATATGATAAGAAAATTAGGATAAACACCTTACATATACCTTAGAAAAAGCTGACACACTAAATTTATTATAGAAAGAACTCATGAAATCGTAAATATTTCAAATAAATTAATCAATCATTTGATCCAATCTTAGTTAGAATATATATAATTGGCATGAATCTTCTTTATCAAATTTGTTTCAATTTCAGGTTTATCTAATTCTTTTACCAAATAGTTTGACTTCTAATATGTATAATTTAGAATTTATAACTAGAAGCTCCCTAATCTCATAATTGTTTCTACGAACATTTAAATTTCTAACTAGACTAAAAAAAGACTCATGGCAAATATAGAACGTAATAACATCTTGTTTGGATGATTGTTATTATTTCATAATGGATCCTATTTTATTGTATTCTACTATATAGTTTTGATGAATATAACATTTTCATAGATTGTATTATTTGTCATTGTTTCATAATGTCATGCATCAACAATATGAAGAATAAACTTACAATATTATAAAAAAAGTAAAGTATGTGTATAATCTATATCTATCTATACTATATTAAAAGCACGAAGGCCCTTAGCGAAATATCGTTCGCCCTTTTTATCCTTTAAAAATATATTTTACAGTGAATAAAATTGTAAATCAAAAAGCTTTCCTTATATTTTAGAGTTCTAAATCAACTAAGCTTTTTTTTAAAACTAATTTAGTGTTTGATATCTTCTCATAATAAGGATACAAAATATTAAGACAGTAAAAGAATCCAAAAAAGTAGGAGGAAAGTTTTTTGTTAGTTTCCAACAAGGAAACTTCACTATTTTGTGTAACATTTCTGTTTTTTGTCCTTGTTTAATCATAAGGACCAATTTTGCCTCTTTATTTCCCTTTCATATGATTTATTTGTTGTTTTTAAAATTTAAATGATAATTATCTTTTTAGAAGCTTGGTTGTTAAATTTGTTTATTTCTATTCTTAAAATTTTCTACAGCATTAGATTTTAGGGAAGAGTAATTATTTTTGGAAAAAAGTAATAATTAATTTGTGATAAAAAAATAAATTACCGTAATTTAGTTTACAAAAATACCTAAATTACCTCAATAAAAATTCGTGTTAAAAATGAAATTAATATTATTACTAAGAAATTTTATTGCATAATTTAGCTTTAAAAACATAAATTAGTTAAGAAATTCATCTTGTAGCTGATCAATTTTTTTTATTGAACTGTCACTAATTTTGTCACTGAATAGGATTAGCGATAATTTTTTATTATTTTTAACTACAAAATTTTTTTATCGCTACTTATTTTCTTTATGTAGCTGACTTGTCTAGAATACATGGTATCTAGACGATTATTTAAATACGAAACTAATGTAAAAGAACACTAAACTTTCAAAATCATCTTGGTTGTTTCATGCTTAGCCTCTACTTTTTTTTATTAACTAAATAGGCTCAATATTTGTCATTTTCAAGAGCTTATATTTAAAAAAATTATTTTTAAGGGCTTACATTTTTTTATAATTTTATATGCATCGTACAAGGTACACGCGCATCGCGCGTATCCTAAAACTAATATTATTATAAAAGTGGGAACCCTTTAACATTAAAGTTGAATTACCAAAATGCCCTTCTTAAAAACCTAACTAATTTAAATAATATTCTAAAAAACAACCAATCCAATGTTTCATGTTCTTTATTAAAAGTCACAACCGTTCCTTTTTGTATTCCATTCACAAAATGGAGATGAAAAGCTACAAACCCTATACAAATGAGATCCATAGTGAAAAACAAAAAGAAAAACGACAAGCTCATAGCCATACATTAGTTCGAAAGGGTTCTTTAATTTTGCGCCCGAAAATGGAAGTTAACAATGATCTTCACACCATCCTCGACAAACAACGTCGTGAGACATTTTGCGATGGAGAGTCAACGTGTTTAGGTAAAGGAGATTTCATTAGTTTTCAAGAAAAAAATTTATATATGTTATCATTAGAAGTTTCGACATGTTCCATTATTTACGATGATATTTTGGTTTACTCATTCACATAATGTCCTTGTAGTTTTAATTAACTTTCTCTAATGGAAAAGGACCTTTCCTATATTTTTCTTTTTTTTATTTATAAAGTATTTGTTGGTGAAATTTATGTCTTTCTCTGTACATACTATCTTGTTGAGATTCTTTTTAGATTGACAGAGTTAAGAGACTTCCAATTTCCAGTTTAATTAATTGATAAACATAGAATAAAAGCTTTTAATATATTTCTTGTTTTATGTATGGTTTAGTGTGATTCGTCTTGAAATTTGTGGAAACTCATGAATTATTTAATATTCTACCATTACAATTGTTTGGCTCAAAAGTTAACGATATACTTTGTAAGCGATAAAACAATCAAAAATAGAGAAGGGGTAAATCGTAATCAAATATAATAAGCCTAGAGATGCAAAGATGATAATATTGTTGTAGATCTAATATTGCAAAGTGACAATCTGTGTTAATAAGATATTTTCGTTAGAAGTAGTGATATAGAGAGAGAGAAAGTCAGATAATCAGAGAGTTGTATTAGATCAGATCCCCCTTTTACAATGTGGAGGTCTCCTTTATATAATAGGAGACCTTCCTCGAAAGAATCAAAAGTTACAAAGATAGGTAACGTCTCCCTAGTGTAGACGCTGAGTTCTAAACGATGTCGCTTTTGTCCTCACGGCCGAGGCGTACCCGCTACGTTGCTCGGCGTACACTCATTGGGCGTACCTACTGGCGTAGAGATACTGAGGGTCAAATTTGACCCTATACAGTTAGTCCCTCCGCTTGTTGGAGACGCGTTCGGTGGGCGTCTTCGACGGGCGGAAATGCGAACCTCGGCTTAGGAGAATTTGACCTCGACCAGGGGCGGCAATATGAATGAAGTGAAATACATGACGTTGTTGAGCCGCTGACGCGTGGCTTCCTTTTTGGAATGATGTCATCGCCTGTACACATCATCATTATATTTGCCCCCGAGGCGGTTCAGAGGATGAAGTGACGTTTTGGTTTCCGGCGCACGTTTTGAATCATGACTCTTCGATTCCTGTGCAACTTATCCTTATAAGTATGAGAGAGGTTTGATCTGATTCCACTTTCAAGCCTCTGCAAAGTATTTTCTGATACACTCCTTTGCCTTTCTTTCCTGTAATCGTTATTTTGTGAGGGACTCTCCCACTTCTGTTGAAACCACACTTCCTATCGTCAGTGCTTCGTTTCTCAAGTAGTATAATCATGACAAAACGCGGACAGAATAATAAAAAGGCCAAAGATAATACCCCGTCTAGGGTTCCTCCATCTTCCGGTGGTGAAGGTGAAAAGGCGGAGAAGGCCCTTGTTCCTCTCAGCGTAGATAATGTCCTTCCGAAGGAGATGCACGTTCGCAGGGATTTTCCAACTAAAAGCCCTGATCTTCCCTGGGAGCACAGCGTTTTACTACAATCCCATTTAGACGATCTGCATGAGACGCACCATATTCCGGACCACGTGGAAATGGTTCCGGCTGGGACTGATTATACCAATATGCACCGGCCTGGATATTGCACCTTCTATGAGTACCCGTTCTTGATCGGTTACGACCTTCCAGTCTACCCTCTGGTGGAGGAGCTTTGCCGTTTTTACAATGTGTGTCCGGCCCAGCTCACTCCTTATACTTTGAAGGTGTGTCGTATCATGACCACTTATGCGGCCAGGGCTGGGTGCAGCGTCTCGGTCCACCACCTCTTACAGTTGTTCAGCGCTGGTTACCTGAGGGGTACCATGCTGCAGTTGAAAGGTCGTGGCGCAAAGGGCTTGGTCGTCAAAGCCGATGATAAGCCCAACCGCCGCTTTCGGCTTAAATATTTCTACATCAGGACGGAGCACCTGGTGTCGAATCCCGAGGTGTTCCCAGAAAGATGGAATCCAGAACGTAAGTATTTCTACTTGTAGATTTCAGTGCTGCTTGCGCTTTCGACCATACGGCCATTGTGACCTTTGTATTTCTTTCTTCTCCTTTTTTTGTACGCAGCAAGGGCTTCTCCACCCCAGCTTGTTCATGACATTAAATCGTGGGTGGAAAGAATAATACCCTATGCGGAGGAGTGCCGTACCTGGGCTGCATTTCTTCGACAGTACGGTCCGTCAGGTAATTCTTTGGCTACGGTATGGGGATTCCCTACGTATTTGTTACTTGACTTATTCGTGTTTGGCAGGTCGGAGCGCCCCTAAGAAGAAGAAAAAGAGTGTCGTCATCTTACCTGGGGCGGGGACCGATTCTGAAGATGGATACATACCCTGCGGTTCGCCTAGTGATGACGCCGCGGGGGTTCCTCAACCGCTGCCTGTGGCGGCGTCCGCGAGGGGAGCAACTCTGATGCCCTCCCCTCGGGCTGTGAAGGAGACCTCTGAGAGCGAGGAGACGCCGGAAAGAAAAAGAAGCCGGCTGATAACCGGCAAGGGGGTAGCCACGGCAGATGAGGGGGCGAGCGAGCCCCGTCGGGAGTCAAGGCCCGTTTTTATGGCGGATGCCATCCGTTCCGGGAGGTCGGTTCCCCAAAGGGGGGCTGTTCTCGACGCCAGGCCAACACGTATTCCGGAGATCGGCTCGTCGGCTGCCGTCGGAGAGGCGGATGATGATGCCGAGAGGGTGGGCCCTGAGGTCGCCCAGGCAGATATAGAAGCGTCAACGTGGGGTCCGGCCCGTGTAGGGATGACGGTAGGTAGATCCAACTGTCGAATTCTGATCCCGGGGGGGTATAACCTGTTGCAACACAGCGAGCAGGCCGCAGCGGATATGACCCTGCTATGTGCGGCCGCTGAGCATGAAACGTTACAGGGGGTTAGCGACGGGGAACTATCCCGGAGGGTTGTCGGTGCGGCTTTACAGGTATTACTCGATTCTCTTCATGTATCGTAAAATAAATTTTGATGCATGCTGACTTGCCCTTCATCCTTTTCCTCTCTTTCTTTTTTTTTTAGACTCTCATTTTGGAGATAGAGAGGGGGCGGCGAGCGCAAAGGAAGCCAGCCACCTTTAACAAGGTGGTAAAGAAATATCGGCGGTGCCGAGTTAAGCATCAAGCGCTGGCGGACCTACTCAAGCAAGACCCGGAATTTTGGGTTTTCCGTGAGGGTTTGGAGGAGTCGGAGGCCCAGCTGAGACGGAGGGTGGCCGAGTTAGAGCAGATCGATGAGCAGCTGATGGCCGCCCTGGCCTGGAATATTGAGCTGGAGACTCTTCTCCAGTCTAAAGAAGAAGAGTTGGAGGTTGGCCAGGGGGTAGCGGCGGAAGCTGCTGATTAGCGGATCAAGGTTGCCGCTATGACCTCCGAACTTGATGCCAAGGCGGCTGAGATTGAAGTCCTCAAGCGGACTGCTGCGTCAAGGCCTGATGAGGATGCGCATCGTGAGGCGCATGACATGTGGGTATACGCCGAGGCCAGATTAGTCGTCTTTGAGGAGTTCTTAGCTGCGGGTCGAGCTACCGAGGCGGAGGTTCAAGAGCAACGGCGCATAGTCTGTGTCGCTCGTGAAACTTGTGGGTATAGTTTTGATTCCCCAGACCGGGCGGGCTATAACTCCGAAAGTGTCAACAGTCTGGAATCCGGCTCTTGGATCTCTGCGGCCTATCAAGCAGAGGACGGCGGCGGACGAGATGGCGACCCGTCGGAAGGCGGCGATCAGGATGGCGAAGCCCCTTAGGACTAGTATTTATTTTGTTTTGCTGTATTTGGAGATGTAAATGGGTCCTTTTGTACATACATTTTTGGATGATAATGGAAGTTATACTTTTGTTGTTCTTCTTCTTTCTGTATCTTTTATTTTCGGCCTTAGTTTTGTTGATGGTTTTAGCCGTGTGCGCAACTTCGACTATTGTCGAGTTACCAGCTGTCATAGTCGAGCTGGGTCGACTTATCGGCGTCGATGGCCTTAGCCATTATACAATTGATGGCCTTAGTCGTGTAGGTGACCGGCTGTCGTCGGGTCGTTTACTCACCTTAGTCGAATCTAGGTCGACTGTTGGCGACGATGGCCTTAGCCATAATATAATTGATGGCCTTAGCCATGTAGGCGACTTCGACTGTCGTCGAGTCGTTTACTCACCTTAGTCGAATCTAGGTCGACTGTTGGTGGTGATGGCCTTAGCCATAATATAATTGATGGCCTTAGCCATGTAGGCGACTTCGACTGTCGTCGAGTCGTTTACTCACCGTAGTCGAATCTAGGTCGATTGTTGGCGGTGATGGCCTTAGCCATAATATAATTGATGGCCTTAGCCATGTAGGCGACTTCGACTGTCGTCGAGTCGTTTACTCGCCGTAGTCGAATCTAGGTCAACTGTTGGCGGCGATGGCCTTAGCCATAATAAAATTGGAGATGGCCGTAGCCTTTCGTACATTGGAGATGGCTGTAGCCTTTCATACATTGGAGATGGCCGTAGCCTTTCATACATTGGAGATGGCCGTAGCCTTTCATACATTGGAGATGGACGTTGCCTTTCGTACATTGGAGATGGCCGTAGCCTTTCATACATTGGAGATGGCCGTAGCCTTTCGTACATTGGAGATGGCCGTAGCCTTTCGTACATTGGAGATGGCTTTCATACATTGGAGATCAAGCTAGTCCAGTCCCTTTATCATGTCGGCCTGGAGGTCGTAAGGAGAGGTTGATATGATAAACTTGCTTCTCAAATATCTCCAGGTGTCCCCTCTGTCGCCTCGTTAAAAACCTCCCCGAGAAAACCCAATTGGGACAAAACTCGGGTGAGGGAAAAAGAGTACGACTCGGGAGACGCCTTTCAGAAGTGGAAATACTTGAGGTGAGTAACGTTCCAGTTGTTTTGGAGCGTTTTCCCTTCCATTGTTTCCAACTGGAATGCGCCTTTGCTGGCTACTGCTGTGATTTTGTAGGGTCCTTCCCAGTTGGTGCCCAGTTTCCCTTCACTCGGGTCTTCGGATGCCAATGTCTTGGCTTTAAGGACATAGTCTCCCACCTTGAGTGGTCTTATTTTGGCTCTCTTGTTGTAGTACCTTTCGACTTGTTGCTTTTGGGCTACCATTCTGATATGGGCCATTTCTCTCCTTTCCTCAGCCTCGTCGAGGTCTTGGAGCCTATTTGTGTCGTTTTCTGTTCCACTGGTGTGTGAATATCTTAGGCTTGGTTCGCCGATTTCGACGGGTATGACTGTCGGTCCCGTAGACCAGCGAATACGGTGTTTCCCCCGTGCTGGATTTGGGTGTGGTCTTGTGTGCCCATAACACTTCGGGTAGCAGCTCGGGCCATAGCCCTTTGGCGTCCTCGAGTTTCTTCTTTAGTATGTTTAATATTGTTTTGTTGGAGGATTCCGCTTGGCCGTTGGCGGCAGGGTGATATGGCGTGGAAAGTATCCTCTTGATGCGCCATTTCTCGAAGAATTAGGTCGTTTTTTGACTGATGAACTGTCGTCTGTTGTCACAACTGATTTCTTTGGGGATGCCGAATCGGCATATAATATTTTTCCATATGAAGGCGATCACTTCCTGTTCGCGTATTTCGGCGTACGCTCCTGCTTCCACCCACTTGGAAAAATAATCAGTTAAAACTAATAGAAATCGTACCTTTCCTCGTCCCGCTGGTAGGGGACCGACTATGTCCATTCCCCATTTGATGAAGGGCCACGGGGAAGTGACCGAGTGGAGTGGTTCTCCTGGTTGGTGTATCATGGGGGCATACTTTTGGCATTGTTCGCATCGGCGGACATATTCCGCTGCGTCTTTCTTCATGGTGGGCCAATAATAGCCGGCCCATATTATGCAGCACACGAGGGCGCGGTTGCCTGTATGGGCACCGCAATGTCCTTCATGTACCTCTTCGAGCACTGGCCGCGTTTGTTGCGGCCCTAGACACTTGGCTAGGGGTCCGCCAAACGTCCTTTTGTAGAGCTCGTGGTTTATTAGGCAATAACGGGCGGCCTGTACGTGGAGCTTCTTGGCTTCTTTTTTGTCCAGTGGGAGTGTTCCATCCTGCAGATAGGATACAAATTGGTTGCGCCAGTCCCAAGTCAAATTTAAGGAGAGTACCTCAGTGTGATCAATGGCTGAATGGAGGAGGGTGACCACGCTTTCTTTGTTGAAGTTTTTAGTGGCTGCGGCTAATTTTGCTAAGCCGTCTGCCTCAACGTTCTTTGCTCTCGGAACTTGTTCGAAGCGGCACTCGTCGAACTCGATCATTAACCTGTGGATTTCTGACTGATATTTTTGCAACCTCTGCTCCTTGATTTGGTAAGTCCCAGTGACCTGATTCACCACGAGCTGAGAGTCGCAATGGAGAACGAGTCGTCGAGCTCCATACTTGATGGCTAGTTTCAAACCTGCAATAACAGCCTCGTACTCGACTTCGTTGTTAGTCATCTCGGGGCATCATATGGACTGGCGAATTGTTTCGCCCGTGGGGACCTCGAGAACGAGTCCCAGTCCCGATCCTGAGGCGTTAGCGGCACCATCAGTGTAAAGAGTCCATAGGTCGGCATTGGAGGGGGCACGGCGTGCCTCCAATTCCGCCTCTGGTAATATTCCTGCGCTGAAGTTGGCTATGAAGTCGGCAAGTACTTGCGACTTGATGGAGCTTCTTGGATGATATGAGATATCGTGCTCGCTGAGCTCTATGGCCCATTGGGCGAGTCTGCCTGATAATTCAGGCTTGTGTAGGATACTTCTCAAAGGGAAGGTCGTCACTACCTTTATGGGGTGGCATTGGAAATAGGGTCGGAGCTTCCGTGAAGCCACGACTAATGCCAAAGCTAATTTTTCAAAGTGTGGATACCGTGTTTCGGTGTCCACTAAGGTTTTGCTAATATAGTAAATAGGAGATTGTGTACCTTCATTTTCGCGAACTAGGACTGCGCTGACGGCGACCTCGGATACGGCCTTTTGGGCATGAATCTTTTGGGCATGCCTTGTTCAGATCGGTGAAATCCACACACATTCTCCACTTCCCGTTTTTCTTTTTGACCATGACAACATTGGCGACCCACTCGGGGTACTTTGATTCTCTGATGGAGCCGTTGGCCAGTAGCTCGTCTACTTCCTTACCGACTGCTTTATTGATGGCGGCGTTGAATTTTCTCCTCATCTGTCGCACGGGCGGATGTAATGGATCGACATTCAGCTTGTGGGTGGCGATGTCTCGCGGGATTCCTGGCATATCTGAATGGGAAAAGGCGAACAAATCTGCATGGTTAGTTAAGAATTCACAATACTTACTTGGGTTGGCGAGACCTTGCCCGATATAGGCTTTCTTCGTAGGATCGGTTTTGTCCAATTGGACTGGGTCGAGGTCTTCGACCGTTGCTTTACAGGCTTCCACGACGTCGGGGTCTTTGATGACGTCCGTTGTCAGGTTGACCTTAGTTCCCGACACGGCTAATTGCTATGCCTCCGCGCTCGCCCCCTTTAGCTGTTGGGTGTGGGTGCAGTCTTGGGCTATTTTGTAGCATTCTTGTGCGGTGCGTGGCTCGCCTCGAATACTGAATACACCCCATGGGGTAGGGAATTTGATCACTTGGTAGAGGCTTGAAGGGACCGCTCGCATGGCGTGTATCCACGGGCGTCCTATGATGACGTTGTACGCCGTTTCTTGGTTCATCACGTGGAAAGTTGTTTCCAGCGTGACTCCTCCCGCTAAGACGGGTAGTGCTATTTCTCCGGACGTCCGTTCCACTGCATTGTTAAAACCGGTTAGTGTTATGCAGCGCGGTATTACCTTATCCTCGAGTACCATTTGTACGAGAACCCTTGGGTGGATAATACAGGCGCCACTTCCGTCATCAACCATGACTCTTTTAACATCCGTATCAGCGATACGTAAAGTGATAACTAAAGCATCATAATGAGGGAAAGACAAACCGTCGGCATCAGACTTATCGAAGGTGATACTATCTTCGAAGTCCTCATACCGTTCATGGGCGATGGTCCGCTTTAGTCCGTGTGTTGTGGCGAACTTGACGTGATTGATCACTGACCCGTCGCTGCCTCCGACGATCATGTTTTTCGTGCGCGCTGGAGAAGGTGGCTTCGGCGGGCCGTGGGGTTGTTCCCGTCCGCGTGCAAAGTTGATTTTACCTTTGTCGCTGAGTAGCTCTCTCAGGTATCCCTGGTTCAGCATCCTGACCACCTCTTGCCGCAGGCCTATGCAGTCTTCGGTTTTGTGTCCTCGTTCCTGATGGAACTCACATAGGGCGTTTGATTTCCTTGTGGCAGGGTCTGATTTCATCTTCTGCGGCCAATGCACCTTGGTGCCCAGCTTCTCCAGTGCATACACTATTTCTGAGGGAGATACACAAAAGTTATGGGCGGTTAATAAAGGGGGCGTACCTCTTTCGTTTCGCAGTGGGGCGATGTGTTGCTGTAGTGCGTCTGTATGCCTTGATGGCGGATGGGAGGATCTGGTGTATGGCTGGTGTCGATCTCTGTTGGAGCAGGGGAGTTGTTCTCGTCGTCCTTCGTTCCGTCGATCTCTTCTCGTTTCTGAGTGTATCGCTGTTAGCCGTTGGGTCGGCCCATTAAGATCATCCTCGTCCGCTCGTACCTCGGCGCAATAGGCGTTGTGGATTTCCTCCCATGTGGTAGGGGGATATTTCATGAGGCGGCTCAGCAGCTTCCTGGTTGCCCTCGAACCATCTCTGCTTAGCCCGTTCTGGAAAGCGGCGACTGCCATACCTTCCGATACGTTTGGTAGACTCATCCTTACCCTGTTAAACCTTGCCAGGAAGTCCCTGAGTCCCTCTCCTGTGTTTTGCCTGATGGCGAAGATGTCGTTGACCCTGGCCTCCGCTTTCTTCGCGCCTGCATGGGCTGTGACGAATTTATCCGCCATTTCCTCGAACGTTGATATTGCCTTAGCCGGTAGCTGAGAGTACCATGTTAAGGCCCCTCCTGTCAACGTCTCGCCAAACTTCTTCAGCAGCATCGACGGTACCTGTTCTTTCGATAGGTCATTGCCCTTCACAGCGGTGACGTAGTGGATCAGATGATCCTCGGGATCTGTGGTTCCGTCATATACCCTTAAGTAGGGTGGCATCTTGAAGGTTTTTGGGGTGGAGTGAGGAGCAGCTTCTTCGGTGTATGGTTGTTCAACGAACCTTCCCACGTCGCGTTTTGGTAGCAACTTGGGAGCACCGGGGATCTTGTCGACCCTCTCCTGATGTTCCTTCATCTGACTGCGGAGCGCCTTGTTTTCGCTTTCTATTTCTTCCATCTTCTTTAGGATGGTTGTTAGCGTGCCATCGTTGGTCTGTGTCTCGATGGGTCTGTTATTTACCAGTGTAACTTCCGGTTCACCTACTGCAGCAGTGGTACCTACCGTTGGTGCACATACGATGTTATTTTGCGGTGACCTCTCAACCAAGCCACTTAGAGTGCTTGTTAGCCATCTTTCCAGTAGCTCTTTGACCGCTGAGGGTGCTTCCGTAGCTGCAGATGTGGAAGCTCCTTTTTCGTGCAAGATCGTCAGGCCTTCGGATGGGGAAGGTGAGATCTCTGCACCTGGTGTGATGCTAGGGGTTTCATTCAGGATGCCATCGTCACTGGCCTCGTTGAGAGGGCCCAGGAGATTGGTAGTGACACCCAATATTGCTTTCGATCTTGTGTTATTTTCGGCCATTTTCTGTTTTTGAGTGGTGTAGAGAGTAGTAGTTGGTTGATCTCTAGGTGGATACTATGGTTTTGATTCTCGAAATCCCCACAGACGGTGCCAAATTGTTTGGCTCAAAAGTTAACGATGTACTTTGTAAGCGATAAAACAATCAAAAAATAGAGAAGGGGTAAATCGTAATCAAATATAATAAGTCTAGAGATGCAAAGATGATAATATTGTTGTAGATCTAATATTGCAAAGTGACAATGTATGTTAATAAGGTATTTTCGTCAGAAGTAGTGATATAGAGAGAGAAAGACACAAAATGAGAGAGTTGTATTAGATCAGATGCCCCTCTTTACAATGTGGAGGTCTCCTTTATATAATAGGAGACCTTCCTCGAAAGAATCAAAAAGTTACAGAGATAGGTAACGTCTCCCTAGTATAGACACTGAGTTCTAAACGACGTCGCTTTGGTCCTCACGGCCGAGTCGTACCCGCTACGTTGGTCGGCGTACACTCATTGAGCGTACCCACTGGCGTAGAGATACTGAGGGTCAAATTTGACCCTATACAAGTTTGATTTTAAATAAAGATGGGTAACTTTAAACTTGTATTGGACTTACGAACATTATATTATCAAAAGGTCAGGATAATATAGGATAAGAAGAATATGACACATTTTTATCTCATTCATTGTTCTATCTTTATCAAAGATGTATCAAGTATCTAAGTCCTTTGGAGGTCAGACTGTTGCTTTCTTTTCTCCTAAAATAAGAAAAAGAAATTGGCCGAGGAGTCTTATTTGGAGGAAATGATCATTACATACTCACTCAAAATTTAAACAAAAAATTATTCTAATAAAGATTTTCAATATTATTTTCACAGATCTCTTGTGTTATAAAAGAGTCATTATTAGAACAATATCTGTAATCAACGACAAAACTAAATCTTTTTTTGTAAAGTAATTAACAGAAATTATAATGATATTCTGAGACCTCCATAAGAAAAATAAATAGGAAAAAATATGTGAGCCAATTGAAAGTTAAAACTTCCAAAGTGATTGCATTTATTTTGTATAACATCAATTGCTTCAGAATATTATAAATAATTAAATATTTTAATTAATTGCACAAGACTTAAAATTGATGTTAGCATACTGGATACTAGTTTTATTTCCATAACCTTTTGATTAAAATTTAAAACTATTTAGATACTCAGAATCTCAAAGTCACTTGAAATCTGGATTCTAATAGAATCCAACCAAATAAAGAAAAATACAGAGAATCCCAACGGAAAAATAAGATCCAACCAAAAGAATAGGAATAACACCAAGATTTTTCAAATACTAAAGTCAATATGAATATTTCATTAACTCAAACTACTTTTTTTTTTTTCATCATCGTCATAATAATGATAATAATACAATAACAATTATCTGCCTCTCTGTCACCACCACCAGAACAAATATTAATTGTCTGGGGAAAATAGCACTAACTAACCTTAAATAAAAAAAAAAAATTCACCCACATCTCATTGGAACCCAGCAAAGCTTCAGAAATTAAATTCTGGGTTCAAGGATGGTGGAAAAACAAGAAAAATAAAATAAACAAAAAAAACTATAAAAAAAGAAAAAAGAAAACTGCCTAGGTCAGGTAGCTGTGGACCCCATTTACCAATCCACCACCATTTACAGTTATTTAAAAGAAGAAAAAACCTAACCCTAGGGAGCTTCCTCCTTCAAGAACCGAACCGGGGAGGAACAGAACCGAACCGCGCATTGTTAGAATTAAAACCGTTTAAACCCTAGCATTCTGCAGAAGAGGAGCAAAACCATGGGAAGCAGCTTCTTTGCAAGACTGATCTAAAGATTCAAACCCCACTTCAGAAATCAGCTTAACAAGCTCATCCAAACCCAAATGGCCGAAACGTTCCTCATCCCGGTCCAGTAACCTTAAAATCTCCGAAAAGTACTCGACTTCACAAGGCAAAACTAACCCGCCTGTCCTCTGGTACCCGAATTCCTCCTCTGCCTTGTCGAGCAGCGAGATGAACACGGGGAGGTTCAAGAACCGGGTCGGGATAACGAACCGGCGGCGTTCTGGCCCCACGTAAACCGCCAATGATCCTGAGGGTGTCCGCCGGTCCGAACCGGATAATGCCGGTTCGTCTGAATCGGATGAGGAGTACGAGAGGACACTGCGGCGCTTAAGGGACTTGTTTTTCCAGCGTTTGACGACTTGTTTTAGCCTCACGATTTGAGTAATCATGTTCCCTTTCTTAATGGCGGACGCCATTGATTATGAATGAAGCTTTTGCTCTTTTCTTTCTCTTTCAATATTTTTAGAGAGATTAAGAGAGAGAGGAACTTTGAAGAAGAGGTGTTGGAGATTTATAAAGGAAATTAAAGACTTGTGAGGTGGCTAGTAGGGGTATAGGGGTGGTGGGGGGCTAGTGAGGGAGGGGGTATGTGGAAAAAGTGTATACTACTAAATTCTATTGAGTTGTTTTCTTGTACTCATTTGATTTGACCAAGATAGTCATCCAAACATATTACCTTACCAAAATCGTGAACCAGTTAGGGATTGTTTGGTTGATTGTATTCTGATAAGTAGTCTTTTCTTAAGGTTTCATATACTATTTTAATTAATACGTAAATTGCTCAGGAAAAAAAAATTAATCGGATTGAAATCGTGGGATAGTTTGATTCTAGTATAATAAATAAAATATTAATGTTTAGCGTATAAAAAAGTAATTATTACATAATAATAATTCTAGTAAGAGAGTAACACAAATATACTATGAGAAATTAGATTAGGGCCCAACAAGTAAAATACAACTTAATTAGGTTCAACTTATATTATATGCGTATCGTGGGGTTTCTAATAGCAAAAGAATAACGCAAATATATTATGAGAAATAACTAATAATGAAATGGAGAACATTTCATTTGTCATAGTTTTAGCAAAACCATCTAGAATGAGAAACAATTATTACACTCCAAATGAGATTCCTACTATGCATATATTTGTGTTAGTGATTATCGTAATCTAGTTAGGGATTGTTTGGTTGATCCTATTGTACTAGCAGATTGCGTTTTTTTAAGATTTTGTATTATTCCTTTAAGTAACACGTGAATTGTTCAAGAGAATTTTTTTAACCGAATTGAAATCATAGGATAGTTCGACCCTATTATAATTAAATAAAATATTAATGTTTAGTTAGTCGTATAGGAAAAGTAAGTATTACATAATTAAGTAACATTCAAGTTCTAATCTATACTATATTTTAAGTACAAAACCCCTTAAAGAAATGACGTCCGTCTTTTTTAACCTTATAAATAAATTTTATGTTGGATGAAATTATAATTTAACTATTTCTCTAATTTTTAGGACTTTAAAATTGCTTAAATTTTTGGTTATTACACTCTTCCTAATTTGAAATATGTATCTACTTGTGCAACGATATTAAATGCTCTAAATTTCCTTTTATAAATGAACTACTAATATTTAAGAGTACGAGATCATTAATAAATTTTTCACTTCTATTCTCAAACAAAGAAGTTCAACTTAAAGCCAATATAAACGAATAAAAAATAGTTTAAAGTCACCTAAACAAATCTGGTACTACCAATTTTCTTTTGCATACTTTTCCATGGACAATTATTTATCATATAAATATGATATTTGTATGACTCTTTAAAACAAGAGCAGGAGTTATAAATTGATATTATTTTGTCGAGCAGTACATATGATGAGTTCGACGGAGATTTGTTATAAATGCACAATTTATATATGAATGTAAGATTTATTTAAGAATTCTCTTACATTCTTCATACTTATATTTGCTAAGAATTTGACATTACAAGGATATAAAGAGCGAAACTTTCTGCCATTGAGTACTTGATTATTTTTTATTTGAGACATTAATATTCTATCTTGTTATTTTGGTGAATTTTTTTTAAGAAAACTTATAATTTTAAAGTCGATTCCCCCCTGCATGTACCTACTTTTACTCGGGTATATTCTAGAAAGAAAATAATTTTCTAAATTTTATGTTGAAATAACATTTATTAAATCATATATGGAAATTTTTTTTATTATTAGTTTAAATTTTTGTTGCTTATATATATATTATATAATAATATCTATATATATATATATATATATAATATATATTTATTATATATATATATATATATATATATATATAAATAAATATATATATATAATATATATATATATATATATATATATATATGAGAATGGAGAATGAGCAGAAGCTTCACAAAATAAACATAGTTTGTAAGAGTTTGTTTTATGTAATCTGATTCAGTGAAATTGTCTTGCAAATTATATACATGTATTTTACGCATGGTATAGTATTATAAAAAAAGTTACTACTTAATTATTGAGAATATTTGTTTGAAGGAGTAAAACTTTTTAAGTGCAATTTTTGTTAATTTTGTAGGAATATGTTAAGTTAAAAGAAGATTCTTGTGCAAATAAGCTGAATGCAAAAAATGAGAGTATCTTACTATCTTATACGACCTTTAACTTTGTTGATGAAGAGTTGAAGTTTTTCTAAAATTCTAGAATATACCCGAGTAAAACTCAAAATAAAAAAAGTTTTTCTAAAATTTCTTTCTTTTGGTTTGGTTAGGACGTTACAAAAATCCAACCTTTGGAAGCGTTTGTTGAAACCAAAAAACCAACAGACTATCAAATCATAGAAGAGATATATATATATATATATATATCACTGATTGTTTATCATGTCATAAACATATAAAATATAAAAGCCATAAATTAATCAAATAAACATTATTACACTCAACTCCCAGAGAATGTGAATATTTAAGCTTTTTTAGATAATTTAATTTCTATTTTATAATTCAAAATAATTCTTGATATGTATGCAATAAAAACTTCATAATTTTTAGATACTAATTATGTAATGTTTGACAAAAAAGTTATATTACACGTGCAATACACATACACCAAATCTAATACTAGTAAAAGAATAACACAAATATATTATTAGAAATGAGATTTAGAGTGGCCAACCAAGCAAGATAAAATATAAGATAAGAATAACTTAAATATTTTACGAGAAATAACTAACAATGAAATGGAGAAAATTCCATTTATCATAGTTTGAGCAAAACCATCTAGAATGAGAAACAATTATGGCACTCCAAATGAAATTCCTACTATGCATATATTCGTTGTTAATGAATCTCCACTGAATCTTCCTCATTTATCTACTATTATCACAATCTAAGTGAGTATCATATCGTAATCTGGTTGATGAATCACATATATTATCTTTTTTCCATATAGTTAACATGATAGAGTAAGCTAGCAACGACGACTGGCCAAAATTTATGGCATCGCAATTCAAATTGTAACATTTTAACCATTCAATTATTCCTAATAGATAGTCTTTGCTTGAGCTTAAAACGTTACTATGAGGAAAAAGAAAACAAAATTGATGAAAAGAAAAAGAAAAAGGAGGCGTAATTCTATATTTCAAGAATTCAATCCTTACAAAATTGGCACTCTTTTTTCAAAAGAAAGTATTTTAATGGCAAAAACAACAGAGAAATAAATTTATCTGCAGTTTTCTTAATCTATTTATGTAAAATATCAGAATAAATTTCATTAGTCAATCATTTTAAATAAGTTATCAAAATAAATTTCATTGGATAAAAAGACAGAAGTAAACGTAACTGTTGTTCTTTAGTCTATTTATGTAATTGTTTGTTTTCATTCTCAATAGTCAATATAAGGATGGAATATCAAAATTCATTGGTCAACGCTATCACATATACTAAATCCATCAAAATCAATTAGCAATATAGCATAATAACCCCACAAAATATATATAATACATTAAAATTTAAGAAAATTAAACAAAATTAAAAAATCACAAATTAAAATATCTATTTTTTTTAATACAAAATGCAATAGTGCAAAAGATACTATACGATAAAATTCAACTATAACGTCTTATCTTTCAAACGATTAAAAAACTATAATATTTTAAAAATATTATCTAACTACACAATTTGTCTCTCTATAAGTTAATAATCGACAAACTCCATAAATACTGTAATTTAAATAATCCTTCTCACGAGTAAATATAAGATTACTTTCAGATAGTAAAATAATAAAAAGATTGATGATTTTGAGAGACAGAACAAAAATATGAATACCTATAGTAAGTGATTATATAAATTTTGACTATTCAAATGATATTCACTCTATGATATTGTCAATGCGAACTATGACTTATTATTTTGAGTTACTCTCAATCTTCATATTTCTATAGATGAATATAACATTAATTATTTATTTGTTAAAAAATTTGAGTGTCAACCGTGCTAATTACGTAATTTGATGCATGATTTGCGCTAGGAACTATAGATCTTAGAGAATTGGTTATGATTTATGTGAGTTCAGTTACATATCCAAATGCATAGTAATCTATTTGTCATTTTGTCACGACCCAAACTGGAGGGCCATGATTGGCACCCGGGCCATACCTGCTGAGCACCAACGTACATTTTATCTAACCGTTCTTATTATCTATACGGGCCGGCGAGATCAACATAAATGGTAGATATGAATCATCAACAACCAACAATCACAGATAATGACATGAACATACATAATATGGGCCGACAAGGCTGTTATGAAGCTATATATAAGGTATGAGCTGACAAGTTGCCATGAGAGACTAAATAACAAAAATCAACCGGTAACGACAAGGCAGTCCAAACTATACATGAGTCGACACCTGTCTATGAGCCTCTAAAGGAACATAAGTGCTGTAACATTGCTAGAAAAGGACCCCGACATACCCATAATGTCTATAACAAAAGTGCATACTAAGACCACGGCAAGTCCGAAGAAGGGATCTCGCCAATAACCGCTGAACTTCGCAGCCTACTGTGGTGGGGGAGCTACGTCTACCTGTCTATCAGGACCTGCAGCACGACATGCATCGTCCACAAATAAAAGAAACGTCAGTACGAATAAAGTATCGAGCATGTAAGGCAGGAAAGCATAAATAAGAACAGTAATGTAAGCAGGGATAGAGAAGATACAACCTGTAATATCTGAGTGTCTCTAGGGGCGATTGGCATGATACATACATACATACATACATACATATATATATATATATATATATATACACACACACACACACACACACACTTATGTGGGCATCATCATCATCATATCATACCCGGCTGTAATAGGTTCGGTAATTATGTACCCGACCGTCATAAGGCTCGGTATAATCGTATCCGATCACATGGAGCTCGGTAAAACCCAACTAATCAGTGGTTGCACAATAGGTGCAATACTCGGTCGATTATAGCGCGGCTCGATAGAGTGAAATAGGTACATATATATAATGCATGTTGGAGTCATTGGAATCACATTCTGAACCTTTCGGAGCGACATAAGGTCAGTAACCTTCGTACACGTTATTAGGACTAACTCTTCGTCATGGATCTTATAAGAATCAGGAAGTACCAATAATGTTGATAACATAAGAATAAGAGAAGTAACATCAATATCAATCGTTCCATAAGTAGGGAAACAATGTAAATACCGCTAGCTTCTAAGAGTGGAGTATCTTTGAAAGCTCGTTCATTACATTATGTACAATCGGAGTTGTATAAAAGAAGGAAAGGGATAGCCTCACATACCTTGTATATACTACCCAACCTCAAGCTATGCAAATGTCACGACTCCTTAGTCTACAATAAGAGAAGTGATACTATAGTTATCGTTTAAGCGTCGTAACTATTATATATCGACCGCAACCTATTGATGAAACGGACAACATCTCCCCTATTTATATGAATTACCACAAGTTACAAAAATTACCAAACAACCCAAACAACACCAATAATAATTATATTAAGCCTCCCAAAATAGTCCACCAACCAACAATATTACTAACAAGCCTTTCGATAGATATCTCACAAGTTCTAGCTTCAACGACTTAACCGCAACTTGGATAATCTTAAATACATGTAGAGTAAGAGGTTACTTACCTTTAAACAGATAGAACAACTCCAATTGGACCTTACTTCACCACGAAATATCCTTCCAATGCTGCCACAATAACAAAAAAGCGAAACTAGCAATCAATTCGGATTTTTTGGCACTAATCACTTTGGAAGAATTGAAATCACCTAGGGTTGATATTAAAAACTTGAGAGAATATTTTATAGAACTTAAACCACTTAAAACAACCTCCCACATGAGCTGGAACCACCCAAAAATCAGAAACAACAAGAAGAACAAGAAACTTACTAGCGCCACGGGATTTCCGACACTTGATTTGTATTATTTGCCCTTAGTTTGGGTATTGGATCATGAGAGAACTTTGACAGAGAGTTTTTAGGTGTCTAGGGTCTGAAGAGAGTGAAAAAGAATGAGTTAAAATGGGCTAAGGCGTCTCATATATATCAATATATCTCAACCGCCTATGTGTGTCCCATAGAGAGCTGCTTGCGCAGTCTCGCGAGAAATACGAATATCTCTCTACTGCGACGTCGTATAGACAAAAAGTTTAATGCGTTGGAAACTGGACTCGTAGATCTTCAATTTGATAGGTTGATCACCTTGTAATTCTAAGTAAATTGAGAGAAAAGCTTAACATTTGACCTGAAGTTTAAGTAAAATTATGAACGTAAGTTGCGACTACTTTTGTCGACTTTTGTTTCATAACTCGTTTGACTTCAAGAATATGATATGGATATTATATGATTCAAATACCTTAAAATACGACCTCCTGAGAATATTAAGCTACTCTAGTTTTACCCGAAAATATGGGTTGCAACATCTTTGATTCGTTTTACTTCTAAGTTCTAATACTTGTTAACCACTCTTATACAATCACTTAAGACCAATAGGATTAACTTCTTATCATCTCAAAGATAATATCTTCTCGATACGTCGACTAACTTACAACGTGATCTGACGTACGCGAATATGGGTTGTGAAACATTTATCTGATATTTTATCTTTTTCTTAAAGTCATTTTCGATATTTTGATTAAGATTAACCTTTGAGCAATATTGTTACGCCAAGTGACGCTATAAAATACGACACATTGCAAACTCCTGAGTAAAAATGGCGTGTGGTAGCCACTATTGAAGGTGGTATTTATTTTTTATCCAACAATTCTACTGTTGAGCAAAAATAGCCACTGCTCTATTAAAATTAATATGAAAAGATATTTTTACCCTTTCTTCTATTGCTTTTCTTCTCAAACCCTCGCTTCTCTCTCTCAAATTCGATGCAAAAACACTTATCATTCGTAAGTTTGTGAAAATGATGATGAAGATAGAACTTAGAAGCGCATAAGCATTAATGAAAATTCATAATTTCTTTCTTTGTTCTTTTCAGATGTCCTTATTATTTTCTTTTATCATTAATTTAATTTTTGTTAACTCGTCAACGTACCAACCAAGAAATTGTAGGATGATTTGGTTGTTACTCTCTGAAATTGTACTCTTATTTTCTTTATATTTGTAATTCTTTCAATTTATTTATTGGAATAATCAATAGCAAACTACGATGATTCTGGAAGAATTTTGTGCACTTCATTTGACATCAATCTTATATGTAGATTGCAATTATTATTATTATTATTTTTTTTTTTGAAAAAATACAAATAACGTTTGGTTTTCTGCTACGTTATGGATCCTGAACTTACAGTTACAAGTTCAAAAGTTAAGGACACTTGGTCCTGAACTTCGAGTTCCAAGTTCAAAAGTTAAGAACACTTGGTCCTAAACTTAGACTAACAAGCTCAAAAGTTAAGGACAATAGGTCCTGAACTTACAATTACAAGTTCAAAAGTTAAGGACAATAGGTCCTGAAGTCCTGAACTTAGACTAACAAGCTCAAAAGTTAAGGACAATAGGTCTTGAACTTAGGCTAAGAAGCCCAAAAGTTAAGGACAATAGGTCCTGAACTTAGACTAACAAGCTCAAAAGTTAAGGACACTTGGTCCTGAACTTACATTTACAAGTTCAAAAGTTAAGGACATGTAGTCGTGAAGTCCTGAAGTTAATTTCAAAAGTTAATGACATGTAGTCCTGAAGTCCCGATGTTAAGTTCAAAAGTTAAGGACATGTAGTCCTGAAGTCCTGAACTTAGAGTTACAAGTTCAAAAGTTAAGGACATGTAGTCCTGAAGTTAAGGACATGAGCAGAAGGGTATTTTCGTCCGGGCAGTTAAAATTTATTAAAGCAGTGGCTAAAGACTAAAGACATTTTAAACAGTGGCTTAAAAGTAAATACATGTGTTATTAATGACTAACCGTGCACTTCCCCCAACTCCTCATGATATTAATGAAGAATCCATTTAAATTACTATGCAAACAATCCATTCAAAGCCTCCTGGGATCAAATTTCCTAATTTCTAGAATTTTCTTTTCCTTTTACTTGTTCCCCG